>NW_006400144.1:797161-799701 GCF_000299155.1 Elephantulus edwardii
TAATAATAATAATAATAATATAATTTCAGCAGTTTTAGGGTGTTCCTAAGGCTTCTAAGATACAGCAGTTCCTAGTCAGATATTTTGTGGCTCAAGACAGAAAGTTTGCAAGAACCAGGCACTCTCAGTGCAGGCTTTTGGTCTTAGCCATTTATGCCTTTTGTATCTCCAGCAAGTAAATGGTCTCTTGGCATACAGCCCCAGAAGTTGACCAGTATGATGACAAGGTGAACAGATGAAGTGGTAGAACAGAATTATTTTTTCTTCTCCAACACTTATTGTTTGCTGTTTTTTTAATTTTTATTTTATATTGGTTGCTTACAAAATTTATATATATTGTGTTTGATCCTATTCTTCATTTACATTGTGTTTCATACAATCATTCCCATTCATTATATTTCATAAAATTAATCACCATTGAACCATGTCCACCATTACTTGATCTTTCCAGATTCCCACCAGATCTTTCCCATTTCCTTTAACCCCATCTTCCTTCACTCAGCATATTATGTGACTCTATTATTTCCCCCACCCATCCTCTCCCCTCCGCTTTCCCCTTGCCTCCCCCTCCTTTGGGTCCTCATGATAATTTTACTAGTTATCCTTCTATTCCTACAATAAATGTCTTCTACAGTATTTGTCCTTATGTGACTGATTTAGTTCACTCAGTATAATACTCTTCAGTCCTTTTCAAGTTATGTAGTAGGTTTTAAAATCGTTACTCCTCAGTGCTGCATAGTATTCCATCGTGTGAATGTACCACAATTTCTCAGTCTATTCAGTTGTACTTGGACGTTTAGGTTGCTTCCTTATTCTTGCTATGGTTAATAATGATAAACATTGGCTACTGAGCCAATTGGCATCTTAATGATAGACAGAGAAGAGATTGAGATTGGTAATAACTTCAGCTTGGTTCCATGATCAACACTCCTGGCACCAGCAGGTTTCTATGATCAACACTCCTGGCACCAGCAGTCAGAAAATCAAAAGATGAATTGCACTGGAAAAGTCTGCGGTCAGGGACCTCTCTAGAATACTGAAGAGCAACAATGTCAGTCTAGAGACTAAGATGTGCTTGATTCAGGCCATGGTCTATGCAATTACTTGCTATGCATCTGAAGCTGGACAATAACAAAGGATGATAGAAGAAGGATCAATCAATGCCTTTGAGTTGTGGTGCTAAAGAAGAGTGTTTAACATTCTTTGGATTACCAGGAGCACAAACAGGTCTGACCTGGAGAGGGTGAAACCAACCTGCTCCATGAAGTCAAGGATTTTGAAGCTCCATCTCACATACTTTTGCGCATGTGGCCAGAATGGACTAGTCCTTGGGAAATGATATAATGCTTGGAATGGTAGAGGGATAGGGCAGGAAAGGAAGACCTAAGATGAGATAGATTGACTCAGTTACTGGAGAAAAGGGGTTAGGTCTGTTGGAGATGATGAGATTTTCTCAGAATAGGGAAGATTCAGAATTAATGTGCATAGGGTCACTATGAGTTGCAGGCAACTCAATGACACGTAACAGCAGCAACAATATGAACATTGGTGTACAGATCTTCATTTGTTCTCAGTTCTAATTTTCTCCTGGTATATTCTTAACAGTAGAATAGCTGGTCATATGGAATTTCTATGTTCAGCTTTTTGAGGAAATGACTAATTGCCTTCTAGAGTGGTTGTACCATTTTACATTCCCATCAACAGTGTATGAGAGTTCCAACATCTTTGCATCTTCTCCAACATTTATTACTGTACTGATAAACTTTGCCACTACTATTGGGGTGAGCTGGTATCTCATTGTGGTTTTGGTTTGCATCTTTCTCATTGCCAGTGATTTTGAGCATTTCTTCATGTGTCTGTTGGCCATCTGAATGTCTTGCTCCTTTAAAATTCTATGTCTATTGCCCATTTTGTAATTGCGCCATTAGTCTTTTTCTTGTAGAGGCCCTGTTGTAAACTTTTGTTGTGAGCCCCTTGCCTGAGATGGTATTGCCAAGTGTTTTCTCCCATTCAGTAAGTTCCCCTCCCCACCCCCCACTATACTGGAAAATGTTTTTGATGCACACAGGAATTTAATCTTTAGAAGGTCCTCTTTGTCAATTTGATCTTCTCCTGGTTGAATATTTCTTGCTATATTTGTCAGTCTCTTTATATCATAGACTAGGCTTTCCGAACTTGGTCCCACTTTGTCTTTTATGATCTTTACAGTTTTGGGCTTTACTCTTAGGTTTCTGATCCACCTTAAGTTGATTTTTGTGTATGGTGAGAAGTGTGGATCCTGTTTCAGCTTTCTTCAGGTAACAGTCCAGTTTTGCCAGCACCATTTGTTGAAGAGGATGCCACTTCCCCATTTGATAGGTTTTGTTTCCCTGTTGAATATCAGTTGACCATAGATAGATGTATTAATCTCTGGGTTCTCAATTTTATTCCATTGGTCTATACACTTGTACCAGTACCATGCTGTTTTGATTATTATAGCTATGTAGGAGGTTTTAAGATTTTAAGAGGAAATGATATGCCTCCTACTTCATTCTTGTTTT
>NW_006400144.1:799936-805778 GCF_000299155.1 Elephantulus edwardii
ATCTTTTGTGTCTCTAGTTAGCTTTATTCATAAGTACCTCAATTTGTGGTTCACTATTGTTTTGTGGAGCTTCCTGATTAAAACAAGGTTGGAAGCATGAGTGGCATCCATTTCCAAAATGGCTTGCCTCTGAAATCTCTATGAACAGTGCTCAGGTCTTTTATTCATAAGGTCTCTATGAGTTGTCTATGACTTGATGGCACTTAATAACAACAACAACATTGTAAATAGTTTTGCATTCTGATTTTCCTTCTCTGTGTTTTCTTTGTTACTGTAGATAAATCCCAAAGTTCAAAGCCAGAGAAATACTTTTATTGTATGGGTCACCTTCTTAAGATACAATATTAATATCTCAGAAGGGATGTATTTCAGCTTTCATAATAAAGGGAGCTATTAAGAAGTTGCATTGCCAGTCCAAAGACAGGCAGTTCAAATCCACCAACTGTTTAGAGGGATAAAAGCTGAACAATTTTCTCTAGTATGATTTACAGCCTAAAAACTTGCTGGAAGGTTAATTATCAGTTGGTTCCATGTTAATGACAATGGGTTACATTTTGTTTTTTTGTTATAATCAAATAATAAACATCTTTTAAGAAGTTATGTACTATCATACAGACTGGAGGAACTAGATATCCAGACTTGCTCTATTACAGCAACTGCAAAGAACACTTGATTCTTCCCTGATTTTATATGCTTACCAAATGGTGAAACATTTTTTTTCAATTGCAAATGTTTATCAGTAATGGAATGCAGTGAATAATAGAGAAAATAATTTTTTTGAAAATATTACTTCGAAGCTTCTATAATGAGACACATAATGACTCTTTGTTTGCAATTTGGTCTCTGAAAACCTGCTGGAGGATCTTCAGACTCTATGGCAATGAGTTTTTTATATAACAGTACTTTTCACTCTAACTCAAGCCCATTGAATGATGCAAGGGCCATCTAATTGTGGGTTAATTGTGACTAAATGTACCTTTTGAAGAGAGAATTGCTACACAGACTTTTTGAGAGTTTTGTTTTATCTTCTGAATGATTTGGAACATTTTAGAGTGTTTGCATGTTGTACCACTCTGCAGACTCCCAGCAACCTACTTTCCATAGTTATTTCCTGGGAAATGTCAGCTACGTTTCTCATGGCTCTGGGATTCTTCAATGTCCAACTAGGCCCTGGGGAATCTGTAGCACTATAGCCTCAAGTGGTTCTGTTCTTTGTCCTGTCTGAGGATGAGCCAGAGACACCAAGTTCTGTGGAGCCAGGCTAGTGCTTTCTGGGACTCTGGCTAGTCACCCACATCTGGACCTGGAATAAAACTTACAGAATTTTTTTTTATGTAGTCTTTTCATTGTAGATAAGAGTTCTAAGCCAGGAACACTCTTGCTGGTCCAGGTCATATGTCATGAGTAGCTGTTAGACAGGAGCTTGTTCCCTAGGCTTCTTCACTCCTGTGATTCCCTATGAAACTTGGGAATATTTCTTTTAGGTAGAGAGGAGGGTGGAATTAGAGAAACCACACACTCAGTAATTCAGATGTAGGCAAATAATAAAATGTATTCATATAATGAAGAAATGTTACTAAGCTTTCTTTGTCATTTCCTCCTGCATGTCTGGTAAGGCTGACATTGTGTGTGTACTCACACTATGAATTGGATTCAGGAGGTCATGTCTGATTTCAGCAGACAGTAAAGCAACAATGCTTGGGCAGAGATGTTGGTGAGACTGCTCCATTTGATGTTCACAGAACTGGACATGGCACCAATTGTGGGACTGGGGACATGGTGAGAATGAAGGACTGTGCATGTGGGAACTCTGTTGGAGAGCTACATAGGGAGTATGAGTACACTATAGACACATATGACATGCTTGGCTTTATGTGTATAACCATAGTTCTGAAGTGGGTGTATCCTTATGTAATGGAACCAAAACAAAACTTAGTGATCCCAGTAGATTGTCTTCTGTATGTCAGAGGGAAGTGAAGTTGAGAACAGTGCTCATTGTTCAGGCTTGTAGGGCTGAATGAATGGGTGGTAGGATCTACAAAAGGGTCTTATTTAAACTGGAATCTGTTGGAGATGTCTGTGGGCTTGCTGGTGGCTGGTGGAGTGGAACTTGGCTACCTACATCAGGGGACTGGCTAAGGGATGTCTAGGTTGTAGATAAGTCTTCTGTGGCAAGTATGTCAGAGAAGTCCATGCGTAAGAGTAGAGGAACAGACCTGGGAGCAAGAACATTATATGAGAAAAGGTGCTAGAAGATGATCATAGAAGTATGCGCTATCATGGGGACCAGTTCTTTGGTGTGAAATGAAAGATACTTCTGGTAATGAAAAGTTTAGAATTTAGGTTAGGATGATTGACCAACGTTGAATATTACTTGTGTCTTATTTGGAGAGGATAACCCATCCCCTCTAAGCACTAGTTTCCTCATTTCTGAAATGGAAAGATAAATCAAATCTCTTTCAGGACTGAATGAGGGAAATAATATCTACAGGGAGCTTAGCTTAGAATTGGCCCTGAAACAGAGGTATAATTTTAGCAGCTGTCATCCTGATCACAACAATCAATAACCATTTTCATGCTGAAAGGAAACACTTCGGGGATAAAAGAAAGGTTGACTCTGAGAAGAGAAAGGATATGACTAAACTACATGAGGTCTGTGCTTGGTGGGAGGAATCTTCTGGGAGTAGAAGGTAGCCTGAATCTTGAGGAGGAAGCAGATGCCTCTTTTACAGAGAAAGCAGTAGAGATAAGGAAGTTCTCAGAAGAATGTTGATAAGTTTGAAGCTTCCCTTCTGCCTTTCTTCAGGGCTACCTTTCATCTCCTCCTTTAAAAACCTTTTTTGATTAAGTGGCAATGTGACAGTTTTGATGGATTTCCTGTATCAGAAGAGTTCAGTACTTTCAGGTTCATGTGTGAAAAGAACCACAGCAAGAAAATGTTAAGAGGAGGGTTTTTGCTTCTGGATGCAAGTTCCTAGGGGTTTCAGATGAGGTGCAGAATGACATTCTAAGGCTTTGATAATATGGTAGATACCTGACTGAGACAGCTGCACAAGAGCGGGAAGGTGTTTCTGCTGGTGTCATTGCTGTTAACACGTATTTATCTTGAATAGACACTTTTTGTTATGCTTGTCTATGTATAATATCTACATATGTTTAGAGCGTAAAGCTTGGAGAAATAAGTGATCATGTGAACATGTGGATGTTCATGAAATGTTTATAACTGCACAGACACAGTTATATAAAAAAATGTGTGCTTATGTGAGTGTATGTATGTGGCATACACAAGTTTGTGAGTTTGGGGTTTTGTATCATGTGATCTATGTGTGTGTATCCAGATGGGTGTGCTTCTACTGTGCATTTCTGTGAATACACACATGGGTATGAAGATGCAGCAAAAGCAGGAGACATGTGGTCAGTGTGCAAAGCCACTGAGTTGCTCACTTATGTTCTGCATTTCATTCCTGATCTGATTCTGTGACACAACTCACTCTTTGGCACTAGTAAGCTTCTTTCATGGGTCTAAGACTTGCCAGTGCTGGCATTTACTATGTGCTTTGGCTCAGGGTTGGCAGCAGTTCCTATCTTGCGATGTTCTCATCAACTTTGGCATTAATGGCTCAGCAAGTGGTTTCTCCCATTTTTCTTTTCCTTCAGAGTTGGCATGTCTACCATATGTTCAGAAAGCAAAGCTGTTTTCTTGATAAAACATTTAACATGTGGCACACATTTACATAAAGAACATACTCAAAGTCAAGGGGATAAATGGCTGTTGGGTGTTGTACTTGCACTGCATTGCATATGCCTGTGTCCTCATACATCCATTTTATATTTAGAAGGCAATTTCACGTTTGTTTGAAACAGCTGCCTTTATAATGAAACAGCTCTATTCTGTGTGCCAATATACATTCTGGTGGCTTAGATACATGCTTTGGGAAAAGGAGACACAGCTTGTGGCCATGCAGAAGCACTCTGATGAATGCTGGCCTATGTTCGTCCCCAGAAAGTTTGTTCACACACTGTCACTCCAAGTTGATTTTCTTGTTTCAACTTCTCCCCTTACCTGTTGGTTAAGATGGTTAACTAGCAGTTCTGGAATTTTCTCAGGAGTTCTGAATAGAAGGATTTTGGATGTCCTGTCAGTCGTGTGATTCTCAAAGTGTCATGGACTTGAGGGCACAAGGTCTTCCAGGGACAACCCTGTATGCCTCTTTAGAGTCCATGACTCATTTAAAAATGAAAAGAACACAAAAAGGCTTATGATTTTTTTTAAAAAAAAATCCATTAAATGTTCACATTTAATCAGCTAAGGAGTGCTTTCCCAAGAACAACACACAGCAAGTGTACAGCAGAGGATTGAAGTCCAAACTATGCTTTTACTTTTGGCCTGTCTACTGATTTTTTAAATATGAGTTCAAGTATGAAGATGTGGGCTGCTTTCTCTTTCACAGATAGACATCATGCACTAGAACTGTGCAATTGTTGTTAGGTGCTGTTGAGTCGAGTACAACTCATAGTATACAACAGACCTGAACCTTGTTCTGTCCTGTGCCATCCACATCATCTGTGACACATTCAAGGCCATTGCTGTAGTCGTTGTTTCAATTAATCTCATTGGGAATCTTCCTCTTCTTTGTTAACCCTTTGCCTTTCCAAGCATGATATCCCTTTCCAAGGAATACTCTCTCCTAGCAAGATGCCCGAAGTATTTGAGATGAAGCTTTATCAACCATACCTCCAAAAAGCACCCTGGTTTCACCTTCTCTCCAAGACACATCTTTTTGTTCTTCTGGCAGTTCATGTGAGACTTAGTATTCTTCTCCAAGACCACAACTAAAAAGCACTGATGATTTTTCTATCATTTTTATTCATTGTTCAGTTCTTATATAGCAAATTATTGAAAAGATTAAAATCTAAATGAGGCCCACTTTAGTCTTCAGACTGACCTCATTGTTCTTCAGTATTTTTGAGAGATGTTCATTACCGTTGTCTTTTCATTTTCATGAAGAATGAGGACATTGTTAAATGTGTAAAACACCAAACTCTGCTCTTACAGGATGATGCAATGAACAGTGGACATATAATCCTGTTCTTATTCCCTGAAGAGATGAAAGTTCCAGCTTGTGATGGTTTATATATTCAGAATCCTTATTATTGAATTAAGGGCATTTTGCTCACTGAAGAGCACTTGCAATCCCAACAGTATTGCCCATGTGTGGTGCTGGCTGCCAGCTACAGCTTCTTTTCCTGGGGTGCTCAAGCAGGTGGTTTGGATTCTACTGACAGGTGTTATCTGCTTCCTGTGTCAAAGTCAGGAGGCTATCTATCTATTGCACAGATACTAGAACAAAAGCAATTTTAAAAGAAAACTATGAAAGCAAAGCACATCTCTTTCTGTCACAATTCCCTGTGTAGTGTTGGTCATGATAACTACACAATAGCAAGAGTGCTAGCTCTGTGACCCACAACAACCCAAAGGACTTAATTTCTTTTTCTTTTTCAAAGTAATTTTAATGAGGAAGGATTACTCTGCCTCCAGGAGCCAGGCAAGCAAGGCTTGGCCTATGGTTTAAGGCAGCAGCAGAGGGCTTCAAGCCCAGAAGGAGAAGAGGGGAGAGACGGCGGCCATGTTCTCCCAGGTTTGCTCCACACAGGGTTGCTATGGCCCAGTTGCCAGAGAGAGCATGGTGCTGTTTGGGCGGGTGTTGTGGCAGTTTTCAGACGTGAAGGACTACTCTGCTTCCAGGAGCCAGGCGAGTCAGGCAAGGCAAGCTTGGCCTAGGGTTTAAGGCAGCCCTTGGGCCTGTCTTTCACTGTTTTTTGTTCAGACATTCCTCTAGGT
>NW_006400144.1:807317-811006 GCF_000299155.1 Elephantulus edwardii
TTTTAATATTCCATTGTTAGTCTTTTTATTTTAGTTGGTTCTCTTGTGATGTTGCCCATTTCATCTCTTGTTTAAATTATTTTTATCTTTTGCATCTTTTCCTTAGTTTTGCTAATGGTTTGTCAATTTTATTGACCTTTTCAAAGAATCAGTTCCTAGTTTTGTTGATGGTTTCAATTGTTTTTCTGTTTTCTATTCCATTTATTTATGCTCTAATTTTTATAATTTCAGGTTTTTTACATAGTGTCAGGTTTTGTTGCTATTATTTTTCAATTTGTTGGAGATGTTGGGTTAGAGAGTCAATGGTTATTTTTTTCCTGCCTTTTATTAATGTGTTTGCTTATTGCTTTAAGTTAACCTGTGATTACTACTTTGGATATTTCCCAGAGGTTTTGGTAAATTGTGTTTTCATTGTCATTTAAGAAACTTTTTAATTTCATTTTGTATTTCTTCTAGTACCAACTCATGTTCCAGCAAGGTGTTGTTCAGCTTCCAAATATATGGTTTTATTTCTCTTTTATCCTCTTGTTAATGTCTAATTTTGTAGCATTGTGGTCTGAGAAGATGCTTTGTAGTATTTCTATGCTTTTGAATTTATTGATGCTTACCTTGTGTCCTGAAGTGTGATTTATTCTGGAAAACGTTCTATATATATTGGAGAAGTATACTGTGCTTTTTTGAGGGTGTATTAGTTTATAAATATTTATAAGATCCAGTTGTTTTATTGAGTTGTTTAATTCTTCAGCATCTTTGTTGAGTTTCTTTCTGAAAATTCTATCTTTTTGTGAGAGTGGGTGTATTGAAGTCTCCGACCACTATAGTAGTGTTGTTTATGTACTTTTCAGTTTTGTTAATTTTTTAATGTATTTTGCAGGCCTTTCATTTGGTGTATAGATTTTTTTTATGGTTAGGTATTCTTGTTGTATTAACCCTTTTAAAATGATGTAGTGACCTTCTTTATCCCTTTGATTGTTTTTGCATTGAAATTTATTTTATCAGAGATTAATATTGCCACTCCTGCTTATTTTCTGGTTACAATTTGCTTTGTACATATTCTTCCACCTTTTTATCTTAGTTTTTATTTATCTTCATTGTTCAGGTGTGTCTCTTGTAGACAGCTTGTTGATGCATTTTTATTATTATTCAATCTGCTGCTCTTTTTCTATTCAGTGGTGTATTGAAACTATTCACATTTAGTGTGATTATTAAGAGGAATGGTTTTATTGCTGTCATTGTGTTGAGTTCTTTTGGTGTCGTTGCTAATTTCTTTGGGCTGTCCTGCTTTCTCTGGCACCTCTATAAGAAGAATGCCTTTCTGTGTTTCCTGCAACACTGGTCTTGTTTTTACAAACTCCCTTAGGTTCTCTTTTTCTGGGAATATCTTGATCTTCCTTCATAATTGATGGACAATTTTGCTGGGTACAGTATTCTTGGTTGACAGTTGTGTCTTTGATTGTTCGATATGTCATTTTGCTTGCAAGTTTTCTGCTGTGAAATCAGCACCTAAACTTATCTGCTCTCCCTTATAGGTTACCCTTTGTTTCTCTCTTGCTGCTTTCAGAATTATCTTATCTTTGGTTCTGGCAAACTTAACTATGATATGGCTTGGTATTTTTCTTTCAGGGTCTATTTTATATGATGTTTGCTCAGCTTGTTGAATATATATTTTCTCACTCGTCATTATGCCTGGGAAGTTTTCTTCTAGTAATTCTTCCACAACTTTTTCAGCGCTTTTACTTGCTTCCTCCTGTTCTGGGATTCCAATGAAGCACGTTATTTCTCTTGATGGTGTCCCATACCATTCTTAGGTTTTCTCCCTTTTCTTTCCTTTTTGATTATGCTTTTTGCTCTAGCAGATCAGTGGTGACAATTCTATCTTCTATTGCTGTTCTGTGTTCTGTGTTCCATCACTTTAACTCTATTCATTTGTCCCTCCATCATGTTCAAAGCATTTGTAACGTTTGATCTCACATTTTGGGTTATAGTTTCTTTTTTCCCTAGTGCCTCTAATGCTTCATTAGTTTTATCTTCATTGTTTTGGATTGTTTTTTTTAAGCGCCTCCTGATTTTTGCTTGCAGTATTCTGTAATTCTTTGTCTTTCACTCATTGAAAATATTCAATCATTGTTCTTTTAAATCCTGTGTCAGGAAGTTCCATCAGACTTTCTGATTTCATGAAATCCATTGATACTGTGTCCTTTTTTTGGTGATATCTTGCTTTGCGCTTGTATATGGTGTGAAGCAGATGGCTTCCTATGTGACATTGTTGTGGTGGAGTTTTTCATGCCTGAGACGATGACAGGTTCTTGATCTGAAGTCTCTGTTCTTGAAAATGGTGGGACCGCTACCCTGCCAGTGTTTTTCCCTGAACTTCTGACCCAAGGGAAGGTTCTGTTCGGGCCTGTGAGAGCAACCTCTTGTTGCAGCTAAGTCAGACCAAGTTGCTCCAGATTAAATGCTATACCTGAAGGCAAGTGTGCAGGGTGCAAAAGGTGTGGTATGGTATGCACAGGTACCTCACTCAGATTCCAGCTGTTTGGGTGGGCTCGCACAGGGACCTCACTCATATTCTAGCTGTCTGGCTCTGTACTGGTGGCCCTCACCCAGCAGGGCTCTGAATCTGGTGGGGCTTAAGAAGACTCAGTCAAATTCCTGCTGTACTACTTGCTCCAGGCGTGTGGTTTCCACCATGGCTCAGCTGGCGGCTCCCTCAAGGGCTTGTCTGGTGGCTCCTGCCATGATTCACTGTTCCTGTGGCTCCCAAATTAACTGTTTGAATTATAGTTCTCACTCAAATGCCTACTGTCCTGCTCACTCCTTGCACATTGCTTCGTGTGTGTCACTCCCTCAGGACTTAATTTCTTTTGCTCTAATCAATCTACTCAATCATACCAATCTTGACAAAGAAAATTGAGCCATTTAGGCTTCTATGATTTACATAGTATAACTTAAGGGCATGTGAGATCTGTGTGTGCATCTTGGTATACATGTGTGAACATACATAATGTAGATGCATGTTTATGTGTGGTAGAGTGTATGCATGTGTATGTGCATATAGGTGTGCATACACAAATATATGTGTACCTATTTGCACACACATGCAGATTATATGTGAACACATGTATTGCATATATGTGCAAGGATGTGCGTAATAGTAGCTCACTTGCTATCTGTAAAATAGCTCTGGAAGTCTGAAAACAAAGTTTGTTTTGGATATCTTGGAAAAACCTGAAAGGGACAAGATGATTACATCAGTCTTAATTGTTGCTTTTGAAGAGCGCTGCTGAGAGCTATCCCTAAAGTGATTATTTCAGAATGGCTAAGGTTGATCAGTTAAGTTCTACATGAGCCCAAATGGAAGGAAAAAGGGGCTTTTTAACTTTTGTCATCAGATCTTTGGAGCTCTTGCCAGCCATCTGATTAACCAAATGGCTTATTAGATGCCATTAGGAATTTATTTGATGATTCTCATCTTAGAATGTTGTCATGAGGCCTCACAGTAAGGTCCCCAAGAGACCAGAAAGGGATAGATAGCCTCAAAAGCAGACATAGTGCTCTCCCTTCTTGAGAAAAACCTCCAGAAATGAGTATAAACAGAGGAGACCTGGAGGCAGCATGATACACATGTTTGTTAAGGATGCAATATGTGTGAGATTTTTTAATTCAGTGTTTCAAACTAACAATTTTTA
>NW_006400144.1:811106-812677 GCF_000299155.1 Elephantulus edwardii
TATACTACTATTTTTATTATGTATTCTTTTATGTTATTATTCAGTGGCTCAAGTTATCAATTTTTAAATTATTATTACTATTGTACCAACCATCAGGAAATCGAAAGACAAATTACACTGGAAAAATCTGCTGTCAGGAACTTCTCAAGAGTACTAAAAAGCAATGATGTCAGTCTAGAGACTAAAATGCACCTTATCTGGGCCATGGTCTTTGCAATAACTAGATATGTATCAGAGAGCTGTACAAAGACTAAGGATGACAGAGAAGAATTGATGTCTTTGAGTTGTTTGTGGTGAAGAAGAGTCTTGAACATACCATAAACTGTCAAGAAAACAATTGGTCTGACTTGGAGAGGTTGAAAGTTGAAACCAAGTTTCTCCTCAGAGGTTAGGATTTTGAAGCTCTGTCTCACATATTTTGGGTATGTGGTCAAGAAGGACTGGTCCAAAGGATATCATACTTGGAACGATAGAAGGGCAGCACAGGAGAGGAAAAAAACTGATGAGTTGGACTGATACAGTAACTGGGTCAAATGGGGTTGGTGCATCTCAGGACAGGGCAGTCTTCAGAGCTGTTGTACATAGGGTTACTATGAGTTACAGTCAACTCCACATCACACACTAACAAAAATAATAACGTTAAAAAATTAAGGCAATCCTCTGACTCCTTGCCTTGCAGTAGTTAGAAGATTCAAAACAAGACAAGGAGTCAGAAGAGTCAGATCTATTACACCTGTGAAAAGAATAATTGGAGAAGTACAATATCAGCTGCAAAAACTAGATCAGGTCATCAGTTGTTGGCTGTGGAATAGACTATCAACTACTTATATGCACATTCAAACTAAAGCTAAAGGTTAAATCAAATCCGTAGGAATGAAAATTTATTCTTCAATCTATCCCACCTGAATTTAAAAACCATCTCAGCAACAGATTTGAGGACTTGAACTCTAATGAACAAGGACCAAGTGAGCTATGGGAGTATATCAGGAAAATGTAAAATGTAAATCATCCAAGAAAAATGTAAAAGGCCATACATAATACAGAAAAAGAGGAAGAAAAGACCAAGATAGATGCCAACAGAAACTCTGAATATTGCACTAAAGCAACAGGGAAAAATAGGAAGTTAAGGAGCTGAACCGAATATTTCAAAGGTCACCCTGGTGACTAGTTAACCTCCCTGCCTGCTCCACCCCATTCGGCTCCACTCCTGTGACTACACGACCAGTCAATCAACCTGCCTTTAATACAGAGAACCTGGATCTGACTTACCTACAAAAGACTGCTCTCACAGGCTCTGAACTGACCTTTTCCTTGAGTTAGAAATTCAGAGAAATTGTCTTCAGATCAAGTTTAAATCAATGTCTCAAAGAAAACAAGCTACTGTACACACTACACAAATGCAAAACAAGATGTTACTGCCAAAAGGTAACAAACACAGTAGCAATGGATTTCCTAAAAACAGAAAGTCTGATGGAACTTTCTGACACAGAATTTAAAACAACAATGATTCAATATTTTCAATGGATAAAAGACAAACTCGAAGAACTACAGGATGCCACAAGCAAAACCCA
>NW_006400144.1:832121-836993 GCF_000299155.1 Elephantulus edwardii
CTATTCCTATTGGTCTATAACTATCTATTCCTATTGGCTAATACTAACACTTAACACTATTACATTGGTCTAAACTTAACTCTAATTCTCCAATCATCTTCTAACACATATTCTATCCAGCCATCTCAGCACCTGAGGCTCCTTAGCTTAACTCTAATTCTCAGCACCTGCGGCTCCCGCAACTTGCTAGGGAAATACAGCAAGAAAAGAAAAATAAAAGGCATCTATGTTGGCAAAGAGATCATTAAACTATCACTATAAGAAGATGATATTATAGTACACAGAAAATTCCAAGAACTCAACAAAAAACCTCTTAGACCTAGTAGATCAATTTAGAAGAGTGACAGAAAATAAGATTACTATTCAAAATTCAGTGTAATTCTTTTACAGTAGCAAAAAGAACTCAGAGGAAACAAAAAAAGTAATATTGTTGACAATTGCCAACCACAAACTGAGTGAGATACTTGTGAGTGAACCTAACTAGAGAGACAAAAGATCTGTTCAAAGAAAGCTAGAGAATATTTCTGAAAGACACAACAAAAGACCTAAATTAGTGGAAACATGTTCCCTGTTCATGGATCGGAAGACTAAATATTGTGAATGTGACAATCCTACCGAAAGCAATCTACATGTTTAATGTAATCCCAATCCAGATTCCAAATTCATTTTTCAAGGAGATTGAAAGGGTCATTGTCAAGTTTATTTGGAGAGAAAAGAGACCTCGAATAAGCAAAGCACTTCTGAAAAATAAAATCAAAGTGGGAGGTATAGTACTTTCTGATTTTAAAACCTAATACAGTGGTAGTAACCAAAACAATATAATACTATGACAGGCACATAGACTAGTGAAACAGAATTGAGAACCCAGAAATGGACCTATCTCTCTATGGTCAACTGATATTCAACAAGGAAATAAAGCCTGACAAATGGTGCTGGCAAAATTGGACTGCTCCCTGCAAAACTGTACAGATACTAACTGTGGCTAACTGAGAAAAATGGTAATCCCAGAATACTTGATTGTACTTTTGTAAAATCTATACCTGGACCAGGAGGCAGTTATCGGAGCAGAGCAAGGGAACACAGCATGTTTTAAAACCTGAAAGGTATATGCCAGGGATGTGTCTTATCTCCATACCTTTTCAATCTATACACAAACCAGATCATCTGGGAGGCTAGGTTCTATAAGAAGGAAAGTGACAACAACTTGAGTTATGAAGATAACGCAACCTTGTTTACTGAAACTGAGGAGGACCTGAAGCACTTACTGCAGAAAGCCAAAGACTGCAGCTTCAATATGTATTGAAGCTCAACATCAAGAAAAAAACAATTTTCACTTTTGGGCTATTTGGCCACATCATAATAGACAGTGAAGTGATTGAGATTGTTAACAACTTTAGTTTGATTGGCTCCACAATCAACACTCTTGGTACTAGTAGCCAGGAAATGAAAAGACAAGTTGCACTGAGAAAGTCGGGGACATCTCCAGAGTACTGAAAAGCAATCATATCAGTCTGGAGACTAAGGGGTGCCTGATCCAGGCTATAATCTTCTCAATTACCTGCTATGCATCAGAGAGCTGGACAATGACTAGGGACGAGAAAAGGAGAATTCATATCTTTGAGCTGTGGTGCTGTAGAAGAATATTGAATATACCATGGACTACTAGCAGAACAAACAGATTCATCTTAGAGAAGGTGAAAACAGGGTGCTCTTGGCAAGGATTCTAAGGCTTCGTCTGACATACTTTGGGCATGTTGCAAGGAGGGACCAGTCCTTGGAGAGGGACATTATTCTTTGGAAGGTGGAAGGACAGAGCAGGAAAGGAAGACCTTTGATAAGATGGATTGACTCAGTGACTGGAGAAATGGGGATGGATGAGTCAGAGACAGGAAGGTTGGCTCAGGATAGAGCCGGGTTTAGAGCTGTTGTACATAGGTTCTCTATGAGTCACAGGCAACTTGATGGCACATAACAACAAAAACAACCTGCAGAAAGCTGAAATAGGATCCATATCTCACACTATACACACAAATCAACTGAAGGTGCATCAGATACCTGGGAATAAAGCCCAAACTATAGTTTATTAAGAGACAAGCTAAGAGCAAGTATAGACTACCTTGTCTATGGTATAAAGTGACTGTCAAATACCGTTAGAAATGTACAGTCTGGAGAGGATAAAATTGATGAATGGGACCTTGTAAAGATTAACTGTTGGTACCCTTCAAAAACATTGTGAAAAGAAAACCTGCTTACTGAGAAAAGACATTGGCAATACCATTTCAGAATGGTGGAGGTTCAGGGCAGGAGAGGAAGACCTTAGATGAGGAGACTTGACACAACTAATGGAACAATAGGTTCAGATATGTCAGAGATGGTGAGATTAGCTCAGGATAGGGAAAGATTCACAGTCATCATTTAGAGTCCCTATAAGTCATAGATGACTTGATGGCACATAATACCAATAATGACTACTTACTAACAACTTACTTGGATGAGGAAACTGAAGTCATAAGTGAGTGACATGTCTGTTCAAACTAAAAATCTTATTGCTTGGAGTTGATTTTCACTCAGTGACCCTCCATCAGCTTCCAAGGCTGTAAATCTTAACAAGAGGAGACTGCAAATATTCTTCCCAAGAGTGCCTGGTGGATTTAAACTGCCTGCCAGAGGGTTTGGGGAGAACCTAAGAAAACAGGGGATAAATAATATATATTGCATTGAAACAGATGAGGGAGAGAATTGTTTGAAAGGAATATATGATTAGGTATTATTTTCATGACAAGATTCAGGAAAAAGAAATACATAATAAAGTGGCCTGTGGACTTGGTGGGGCGTGGGATTGTATAACAATGAAGAATTTTTTTTTTTCTTTTCAAAGAGAAAAGCCAACTGGTGGGGGAGGGATGGGCAAGGAGAAAAATGTGCAACAATGAATCAATGAATGAATGAATGAGAAAAAAATTAAATGGGAAGGATATGCTGTAAAAAAGACATAAGAAAGTAGAATATGGAAAAAATTGTACGCATATGTCTTTAAAGGGCTACAATATATTTTATGTACTCAAAATACAATATTTAAAATATATATTTTATGCTTACAAAAAAGGAGCAGCAGTAGGTCTAGGAGAGACTTTTAAAGGCAGAATACAGAGAAGGATGATACCCTAGAGGACAAGTAAGGACCAGCTATGAGTCTGGCAAGGGGATAAGGACAGTAAAACTGGCTGGCTCTTTCAGGGACCACCATCTCTTGTGCTGGGTTATGGAAACCACATCCAATGTTTCAGGTTTTGGAATTATTAGCTCAAATATATTTATTTATTTATTTGTTAAGTCGCTTCAAAAGAACTCACTTTCCCAACCAAGTTATTACTAGTAGATTAAATAGAGCTTTAAGCTTTCTGTATCTCAGGTGACTCCTCTTACCTTCATCATTCACCCTCCCCAGAGGGCTCCTCTCAATTCTATTCCATGTGTTTTTCCTGCCTCTCTGTGTATTCTTTCCTTTTCTTTAATAACATTTTATTAGAATAAACTTTCTAATATTATTAGATGGTAAGGAATTTCTATGCCAACCCAGAAGCATTTGGTTTGAATTTGCTAACTTCTCCTTGTCAGAAAGATATAAAGTCTCCCCCTGTGTGATTAACTGCCTCTGAAAACCCACTGGAGAGTCAGCTATGAGTTGATTCCAACTTCAGTGTACATAACAACAGCAACAAGTAAAATGGGATGGTCTCCTGGTGGATTCAAGCTTCCTCTTAAACTAAGCCAGCCTGAGTATCTCCCTCCCCCATGCAAGGCCAATCCCAGAAGTCTGAAATGGAATAATACTCCCAGAAAAATCTTTACTCTTACACAGAAAATAACCTAGTAGGTTATATTTGAAACTTAGAGGAAGGTTGAGGTTGCTCTATTTTATCTGAACTAATATTAGCCTAGCCTTAACTTGAGAGCTGAAAAATAGCAGAAAGTAATGACCCTGTAACGGCCTGGTCATTACTCAAAGAGCAAGGCTAATGTTTAAATAACACTGAGGTTATGAACCAAACTGAAAATGTCAGGAAATCCACACTCAAAGTTGACTTCAACTCTCCTGTGAAATGTGAAAGACCTAGAATAATAAACATGGAAGAATGCCAGCCAGCACTGTTCACTTCCAGGCTTTGTGTTTGGGGTGTCACAATTTAGAGTGTATTTTAGGTTTGTTAATTTATTTTGCATAAAATTATGCATTTACTAAACTTTAAGTAGCACTTATTGCATTCAGGCATCATAATACATTGTGAAGATTAAAAAATTTGTCACTTCTTAGGTAAGAGACTTAACGGAAGGCTTAAACTAGATAGTAAGAAGAGAAATTTTTAAATGTATATTGATGTACACGCATAAATATGAGTAGTTTTAAAAGACTTAGCATCATAGCCTCATAACCCTTTTCTAGAGTGTTGAAAATGATCCAGAATTTCCATTTTATCTATTAATAAAGCATTTCATCCAAGCTGTATATAGATAATTCAATATCTAAAACTTCTGTTTGTTTTCTTTCTATGGAAATAGCGAAAGTATAGGGTGCTAGTTTGAAATCTTGAGTGGGATAATTTTACAAAGTAAAGCATCATTTCCCATTAAAATCCTTTTTAGTCATTTTTTTTCTCAAATTAATTATGTAACTTTATTTCGTGAGGATGTAAAAGAATTAATTTCAATTTTGTTACTGATATTAAGCCAAATGTACAGGCTGTAATTTTACACAAGCGATATGTGCACCGAGCCTTATATAAGTTAAATATATATATGGTGTATATATACACCAGTGTAAAAACAGAAGGATAACTAATAAGATATATAGTAAGTAAATAAGTATATATT
>NW_006400144.1:839410-841373 GCF_000299155.1 Elephantulus edwardii
ATTTTATTTATAGTTCTTATTTTCTTTTTTTAATTGAAGTATGACTTTTATCATTATCACATTTTAATATAAATAACACATATTTGTCACATTTTTTTGTCATCTGTTCCCATCATCCAGGAGGTATTGACTTTTAAAAAATTTTTAGTAATTTTAAAGTTTACAGAGATTTAGGGTTTCCAGTCATTCATTGTTGCACTTTTCTCCCTGCCCACCCACTCCCTCCCAATTCACTTTTAAAGTGCTGAAATCTACGAGGCACAATCTTTGAATCCACCAGCTGCTCTGTGGAAGAAGAGTGGGCAAGCTCCTCAGGTGCGAATATTTGTCTCCAATAACCCACCGGAGTGTCAGGTATGGGTTTGTTCTGAATCGACAGTACACAACAAAAATGACAACAATTGACAGAGTAGTTTAAGTATTGCACTGCTAGCAAAAAGGTCAGTAGTTTGAATCTGCCATTTGCTTTGCAGGAAAAAGATGAAACTCTCTCCTAGTAACATTTACAATCTTTGATCCCAATGAAGGTTTGCCTTGAATGGAATAAACTCAAAGTAGAGGGTTTATTTGTTTGTTTTCTTTATTTAGAAGTTTTTAATTATTCAGAAGACTGTTACTATTGAAGCTTTGTTGCTACACCTATTTTACTTGAATACAAGCTGTACTCTGTCACGTTCTTAATAATTTTAAGCCTCAGTTTTTGTACCTTCAAATAGAAAAAAATTAGTTATGAGTATATTGTTGTTGTTATGTGCCATCGAGTCACTTGCGACTCATAGCGACCCTATGCCCTAAACTCTGCTCTGTCCTGTGTCAGTCGCACTTTCTCTGACACTCTCATCCCAATTATCCCAGTCACTCAGTCAATCCACCTCACAGAGGGCCTTCCCCTCCTGAGCTGTCCCTCCACCCTACCAAGCATGATGTCCTTCTCCAAGGACCGGTCTCTCCTCACAACATGTCCAAAGTATGTTAGACAGAGCCTTAGAATCCTTGCCTCCAAGGAACCACCCGGTTTAACCCTTTTCAGGATGAATCTGTTTGTTGTCCTAGCAGTCCATGGTACTCTGTACAACAAGTTATTAGATAAAAACCTGTTTATAAGATTGTGTGAAAACTAAGTGAATTAACTTATCCATGAAAAGTGCTTAGCAAAGTGCCTAATATTTAATAATTATTTTTTCTTTTATTGTTGCATGAGTGAAGGTTTACAGAGCAAATAAGCTTCCCATTCAGCAATTTAAATACATACTGTTTTGTGACATTGGTTGTAATACTCTCAATGTGAGAGCCGCCTTCTCATTTCTTTTCTCAGTTGCTCATTTCTATTCATCTTTTCCCTCTCCATCCTTCCTTTAAAGCTTTTTTTGTGAACAAATGCTAACCTTTTGGTATTGTGTGGTTGATTGTACTGAGAAGAGTCAGTTGTTTTTATTCAATTTACTGACTTTCTTACTGTTAAGCTTAAATTTGTTTTTCAAGTCTTTCAGCTTGAGAAATACCAAAAGAGCACTTTTTATTCTCTGACTCTACTTGTCTCTACATCTCATTATAATATTTTTCTTTCTCTTCTCAAGTCGCCCTTTGAAATTTTTCTACATTTTTTCGGCTTCTCAACCCTCTAATTAAAATTTTTTCTTGATGTTAAGATGTAATCCACACCAAAGGCTGTAGTCCTTTATCTTCTGCAGCAGGAGTTTTGTATCCTCTTCATTTTCAGCAAGCTAAATTGCGTCATCTGCATAACACAGTAGGTTGCTGAGTCTTCCTCCAATCCTGATGCTATATTCTTCTGCACAGAGCCCAACTTTGTGAATTATTTGCTCAGCATACTGATTGAATAGATAAGGAGAAAAAATACAACCCTGATGGACAACCTACTTCGAGTACCTGCAGATCCGCAAGAAGATCGAGGAGAAGCGCAAGATCCTCTGCTACATCACGCCGCAGGCGCCCCAGTGCT
>NW_006400144.1:842493-845521 GCF_000299155.1 Elephantulus edwardii
TGTATTTTTAATGGAGTCAAATCCACGTGGTTTGTATATTTTTCCTTTAATCTTGGGCATTTTGTTTCTCTTTCTGAGAACATAACTTGAAACACTACAGAGCCAATAATCATATAAAGTGTATCCCGTAAAGGCTGTACAGTTTTATACACATTCACAATGTACTTTTGCTGCCTTCTAGATAATTTATTTTGCAACACATTCCTGTACAGTTGTAAATAACTTATGTACTGTAACATCACTTTCAGTTATGTGTAAATAAATCAATAAATTAATTAAAATGCAAAAGAAAAAAAAAAGATTCTTACCACAGGAAACAAGAGTCCGCTTTATGATAGATGGAGAAAGGATTGAAGCTGTTAATGATTTCATCTTCCTTGGATTGAAAATCAGCATCCTTAGTACCAGCAGTCAAGAAATCAGGAGATCCATTGTATTGAGCAAGTCTGCTGTCAGGGACCTCTACAAAATCCTGAAGAGCAATGGTGTAAGTTTGAAGACTAAGGTGCACCTGGTCTAGACCTAGTCTTCTCAATAACCTGCTATACATCAGAGAGCTGGACAATGAATAAAGGTGACAGAAGAAGAGTTGAACTGGGGTGCAGGAGAAGAGTTCTGAATATACTAAATAAATGCCAAAAGAACAAATAGATATGTCTTGGATAAAGTGCAGACAGAGTGCTCCTTAGAAGCAAAGATGGCAAAGCTTTGTCTTCCATCCTTTGAACATGTAGCTGGGCAAGGCTATTCCTTGGAAAGGGACATAATGCTTGGAAAGAAGGAGGATCAGTGCAGGAATGGAAGACCCCCAACAAGAGAACTGACACTGTAATTTCAAGAATGTGCTCGAGCATGTCAGAGATGATGAGGATGGCACAGGATAGGACAGGGTTCAGGGCGGCTGTTCATAGGTCCCTATGAGTCATACTCAACTTGACAGCACCTAACAACAACTGTTTGGCTAAAAGTTGTTCTCTGGGATAGGATAAAATTCTAGGTTTCAAGAGTGTGGAGGGGTCACAGACTCAGAGTTTAGACCACTCCCTATCAATTCAGTAAACTTGGTCTTTTATATGATTTAGAATTTTGTTCTACATTTTTCTCTTTCTCTGTCTAGGATCTTCTGTTGTGATACTTATTAGAATGATTGTAGTGGCACCTGGGTACTACATAGTTCTTCTTTTGTAAGGATAGTGGAGACTATAGCACTTGTGGTCCATTAATCCTTTGGACTAATTGTTTATTTGAGTCTCTAGTTTCCTTCACCCTTCTTTGCTCTTGACAAGGAGAAACCAAAAGTTATATCATAGATGTTACCAAAATGTGATGTAGTACATTGTAGACTTTATGCCTTTACATTTGCCTTTACAACAGGTAGTCTAGAT
This sequence comes from Elephantulus edwardii, assembly GCF_000299155.1. Classification (NCBI taxonomy): domain Eukaryota; kingdom Metazoa; phylum Chordata; class Mammalia; order Macroscelidea; family Macroscelididae; genus Elephantulus; species Elephantulus edwardii. The sequence continues at coordinate 843,879 of NW_006400144.1, forward strand.
GTAGTTCTAAGACACCAAATACAATGAATAATTCCATGTAAGTAATTGATTATAGTTCAGAAATTTTCAGACCTTTGCCCTGTATGCTCTAAAATATATCTGTATATATTATTTGTAATATAAATATAACCTGGAGTTGCTGTGATGCTGAACCTTGTGTCACTGGAGTGGCAAATGCCATAAAGGTTACCATGGTGGACAGTTTTTGGTGGAGCTCCCAGTTTAAGACCAGTTTGGAAGCTGGAGTGGTATCCATTTCCTAAACAACATGCCTCTGGAAACAATGAACTTTGATAAATTACGTGTTTGACTCGACAGCAATCAACAACAACAACAACATATATACATATAATCTGCCAAATATATATATATATATTTCACACACACATATGTTTTTATTGTTGTGTTATCAAGTCACCTGCGACTCATAGTGACCCTATGTACAACAGCACTAAACCCTGCTCTATTCCTTGCTAATCTTATTGTCTCCAACACACCTATTCCCATTATCCTAGTGACTGAATCAATCCATCTCATTGAGGGTCTTCCTCTCCTATGCTGTCCCTCCACCCTCCAAAGCATGACGTCGCTCTCCAAAGACAGATCCCACCTTACAGCATGTCCAAAGTATGTCAGACGAAGATTTAGAATCCTTGCCACCAAGGATCAGCCTGGCTTCGCCCTCTCCAGGATGGACTTGTTTGTTCTCCTAGCAGTCCATGGTGTATATTCAATACATATATATGTTGTTCCACTTACCTTCCCACATCTGTTCACTTATTATCTACTTATGTATCTATTTGTAGATATTGGTTGTTATTATCATTACAGTATTGTGTATGTAATAATATTTATCTTTATTATCTTATATGCATCTCCTGGTGTCCTAATTTGCCTTTGGTCATGTTGTCCTCACTTTTCCCTTATTGCATATTGTCTTTCCTATAACTAAATATCTATGTGTCTGACCCAAGTCATGGCTATTTTCATTGCTTTATGTGCATGTGAAATCTGGACAGTGAAAAAGGATGATCAAAGAACTGACACCTTTGAAGTGTGATATTGGTGAGGATTATTGCATATTCTATGAGCTTAAAAAAACCCCTCAAATCGATTTGTCATGGAGGAAGTGGAACAAGGATGCTCCTTAGGGGCTAGGATAGTAGATGTTTGCCTCACATACTTTGAGCATGTGGTCAGGAGGGGCAAATTCCTAAAAAAGGACATTATGCTTGGAAAAATAGAAGGTCAGATAACAAGAGGAAGCCCCTCAATGAGATGGGTTGACACAGTCAATATAACAGTGAGCTTGTGCATGTTGGAGGTCATGAGACTAGTGCAAGAAAAGGTAGAGTTTTGATATATTTTTCATAGGGTTACTATGAAACAGCAGGTTCAACGGCACTGAACAACAAAACTAACATGTCTGTAATAATTTACTCTCCCTTTCCCATTCATCCCTGGTTGTTGTTGTTGTTATGTGCCATCGAGTTGTTTGCGACTCATAGCGACCCTATGTACAAGAGCCCTAAATGCTCTTCTATCCTGTGCCAACCTTGTTGTCTCAAACACATTCATTCCCACCACTCCACGCACAGAATCGATCCATCTCATCCAGGGTCTTCCTCTTCTGTACCGTCCCT
>NW_006400144.1:846131-863011 GCF_000299155.1 Elephantulus edwardii
TTTGTGCATTCATGGATCTCTGGGAGGGCATTTCAAAGGGAAATAGCTGTTTTGATTTGCATCTCTCTTAGAACTAGGGAGTCTGAACATTTTTTCATGTGTTGGTTTGCCATCTGAATGTCTTTGGTGAGGTGTCTGTTCATATCCTGTGCCAATTTTGCAATTGGCTTATTCACTTTTATCTTGTTGTGGTGCTGCTCACCATTTCTTAAGCTAAAAAGAACAGAAGAATAAATTCAAACCTTGAGTTGCAATACTTAAAGATCCTATGGGAAGAATGTTGAATATTTCAGGAAGCATTAAAAGAACATGGAAGTGGTATACAGAGTCACTATACAAAAAAGAATTGGGTGACACAGAAGAATTTAATAAAACAACAATAAAGAGGCAATGGTGATGGAGGAAGTTCAAACTGCTATAAAGGAATTGGCAAAAAATAAGGCCCCAGGAAATGACAGCATATCAATTGACATATTTTAACAAACAGTTGCTACCCTGGACATACTAACCAGATTGTGACAAGAAATCTGGAGGACAACTGCCTGGTCAACTGTCTGGAAGAGATACATATTTATTTCCATTAAAAAAAAAACCATGACCTGACAGAATGTGAAAATTATTGAACAATATTATCAATATTACATGCAAACAAGATCTTGCTGAAAATTATGCAAAAATGACTGGAATAGCATATCAACACAGAACTGGCACATGCTTAGGCTGGGTTTAGAGGAGGTAATGGAACTAGGATCATTATAGCCAATGCTTTATGGATCTTAGCTGAAAGGAGAGAGTACCAGAGGAGTGTCTATCTGTTTCATTAACTGTACAAAGCCATCTCACTCTGTGTATCACAACAAACTGTGGTCAACCTTGATGAAAATGGGAATCCAAAACACATGATTGGGCTCATGCAAAACCTATATTTGGAAACAGTCCTCAGAACAGAACAGAGAAACATTGCATAGTTTAAAATCAGGAAAGGAGCATTCCAGGGATGTGTTATGTCTCCATAAATTTTCAATCTATATGCAGACAGATAATTCAGGAGGCCTGGCTTTATGAGGAGGAATGTGGCATCAGAATTGGAGGAAGACTCATCAGAAACCTACAGTATGCAGGTGGCATAACCTTGCTTGCTGAAACTGAGGAGGATCTGAAGCACATGTTGCATAAAGTCAAGGACTGTAGTCTTCAATATGGATTGAAGCTCAACATCAGAAGACAAAGATTCTCACCACTGGGCCAACTGGCAGCGCCATATTAGATGGAGAAGAGATTGAGGTTGCTAACAATTACTGCTTGCTTGGATCCACAGTCAACACTCTTAATATCAGCAGTCAGAAAATTAAAAAATGAATTACATTGGGAAATTCTGCTGACAGGGACCTCTCCAGAGTACTCAGAAGAATTGATATCAGTCTATAGACTATAGTGCACCTGGTCCAGGCCATGGTCTTTGCAATTACTTGCTATGCGTCAGAGAGCTGGACAATGACAAAATATGGCAGAAGAAGAACTGATTTCTTTGAGTTGTAGTGCTGCAGAAGAGTGTTAAACATACCATGGACCAACAAGAAAACAAATAGGTTTGTTTTGGAGAGTGTGAAACAAAGTTTCTCCTTGGAGGCTAGGATTTTGAAGCTCCATCTCACCTTCTTTGGGCACATTATCAGGAGGGACCAGTCTTTGGAAAAGGATATCATGCTCGGAAGGGTAAAGGGACAGTGCAGGTGAGGAAGACCCTAGAAAAAGAGATGATACAGTTAATGGGGCAATGGGGGAAATAGGAATATTGGGGTCAGTGAGACTGCCTCAGGACAGGACAGGCTTCAGAGCTGTTACGCATAGGGTCACTATGAGTCAAAGCTGACTCTATGGCACATAAGAAAAACAACATACTAATAAACTTCACCAGATGGAATATATAAGAATAAAAAAAATACTTATGTGATATGATATTGGAGCGCTCAATATTGTGGTAGATAATTGTGTAACAATGAATTAATATTTTTTTGAAAGTGAACTAGGGTAGGAAAAGAGAGGGAAACTGGGTAAAATATGAAAATCTAAATTCTTCATGGCAGCAAGGAGTGAAAATGAAGGCACGTCGGATGGGGAGAACTACATTGAGAAGTACACTCGTGGGGTGCTGCAGGTGGAGAACATTCTGAGCCTCGAACGCCTCAGGCAGGCCGTAACTGTAAAAGAAGCACCTTCCACCAAAGCCCGGCATATACGGAGGAGTCTCAGTACACCGAATGTCCACAACATCTCTTCCAGCCGACCAGACCTTTCTGGCTTTGACAAGGATGATAAGGGTTGGTCAGAGAACCAGTTAGACATGTCTGACTACAGCTGCAGTTACCAAGATGTAGCGTGTTATGGAACTCTACCCAGGGATTCACCTCGAAGGAGTAAAGAAGGCAGTGGTTGCACAGCAGAGAATCCTCATGCTTTAATGGTCAGCCCTTTCAAAGCATTCTCTCCTCAGCTACCAAAGTTTTTCAAACCTTTAATGACTGTAAAAGAGGAGCATAAGAAAAGAATAGCTCTTGAAGCAAGGCCTGTTCTAAGCCAGGAGAGCATGCCTTCATCTCAGGCACATAACCCTGGCTGCATTGTACCCTCAGGAAGCAATGGCAGCATCATGCCAGTAGAACTCAGTAGCAAACGTGAGAAGAAGATTGACTCGGAGGAGGAAGAAAATGAGCTGGAATCTATTAACAGGAAGCTGATCAGTTCACAGCCGCCTTATGTACCTGTGGAGTTTGCTGACTTCAGTGTTTACAATGCCAGCTTGGAGAACAGGGAGTGGTTTTGTTCTAAAGTAGATTTGACAAACTCATGGGTTTCGGAGAAAGAAGTGTCCCGTAGCCCTGCCACCAGCAGTATTACCAGCGGCTACTTTTCCCATAGTGCCTCCAATGCCACTTTGTCCTACATATTCAAATAGGTTTCCAAACTGTTACCCTGAGCTATGGCTAGCCAGTTGAAGGTGGACAAATACCCAAACTACTGTGGATGGCCAATCATGGCGTGTATGGTTGGGAAGGGGAGTAGCAGAGGTACAAAAGGAGGGGCAAACATCAATTCGGGGCTCTCGGCTGGATGCTGCTGTGTCAGCACGCAGGAGCCTGGGTTCGAACTCGAAATAAACTTTGTTAATTCGGCTAAAAAAAAAAAGAAAATCTAAATTCTCTGTAAATGTTAAAGTCACAATAAAAACAAAATTTTATTTTTTAAAAAAGAGAATAAACCAAGGAGTGACTGTAGAAAAATTGCCCTTATGCAATTTCACATTAAAGCTAAAGAAAATTAAAACAAGTCAGCAGGAGTGGAATCCACTTCTTAAACAACATGCCTCTGGAAACTCTATGAACATTGAGAAACAATGACAGTTACAATAAGGCTTAAGGTCTTTTGTTCTTAGGATCACTATTGGTTGTGCTCATCTCGATGGCAATCAATAATAATCACCACAACATGAGAGACAAAGTACAATTTTTACTATATTCTCTCTGGATTTTGATATTGCCTCAACAATGGTGTTGACATATTGAACAGTAAGACTAAAGACCAATAAATTATGAAAGGATATCATACATGAAGAAAGCAAACAATTACTAGACATGAAAGAAAAGACTAAAAAGGATGCCACACGAGACTATGAAACTTGTGGTTGAAAAGTATTATAGCTACAGTGAATGGAAGAAGTAATGGAGTAAAAAAGATTAACAGAAGATGCCAAAGGGCAACTTTGAAAGACAAAACAAAGTATTACACTGAAATGTGAAAAAACCTTGGAGTTAGAAATCAAAAGGGAAGAATATACTAGAAATTTCTCAAACTGAAAGAACTGAAAAAGCAGAATTATATAGAAAAAGTATCAAATAATGCACCCAAAAAAAGGATGAAGGAATGCATAGAGTCATGGTGTAAAGTTCAAGCTGCACTGAAAAGATTTGTCAAAATTAGGGTTCCAGAAAGTGAAGAAATACTAAATGAAAGAGTTCAACAAATAAATGCAGCACTAGGAGTGCTCACATATCTGTGCCCAGAAAATAGGAAGACGGTTACCTGACCAAATAATTGCAAGATGTCAATGTTTGTGTCCATTCCAAAGAAAAGCGATCCAACAGAATGTGTAAATTATTGAACAATATCATTAATATCAGCTGACCAATTGGGTCTTTCCTAATTCCTTCACCCTCTCCTCCACTCACCAAACTCTGTCCAATCATTAAACTAAAAAAATGTTCATTGCCATTGAGTAGGGACTGACTCATAGCTGATCCTTCATTGAGTTTCCAAGGCTGTACATTGCATTAGAGGAGATTGCCCATGTTTCTTCTGAGGAGTTACTGTTGTATTTGAGTTACCAGAGAGGTAGCTTTTCTATCAGCAGTAAAACTCTATAAACTGTATCACCATATAATCAATTATGACTCAGGTAAAATCTTGCTGAAATTAAGTTTGCAACACTACATCAACAGGAAAACTGTAAAAAAATATAAGCTGGATTCAGAAGAGTCCAAGAATGGAAGAATATCATTGCTGACGTCAGATTGTTTCTGAAAGCAGAGAACCCCAGAAATATGTTTTCTTGTGTTATATTGATTGTGCAAATGTATCTGACTACATGGGATGGGCATTCTAGGAACATATTTGTGTCATGCAGAACCTATGCATACATGCAGAGGTAGTTCCTTAAAACCGAACAAGCAAGGGGAACCTGCAGGGTTTGTATGTGTTCCTGTTGTGCCCTTTCTCCATTCTTATTCAAGTTGCACGAATAATCTGAGAATCTGGACTTCACGAAGAAAAATTAAGCTTCAGAAGAGAACACAGCTTCAGAAATAAAGGATGACTCAATAGCAATCTGTTAATGGAAGAAAATATATTCATATTTATTCCCATTCCAAAAAAAGAAATTATCAAACAAATGAAAACTTAGTTCCTGGGTCATGCTAGTTACATTTTAAGTGTTCTGCAGTGAAATGTGAATAGTGGCTACTTAATCTGATCTCACAGATATAGAGCTGTCCATCATCACAGAAATTTGGTTGCAGAGTGTTCCTTTAAGACACCTTTTAGCAGTTTTTTTAAAAAAATAATAATAATAAAGAATTCTCCAACTCCTGCAACATGTTCTGTAACATTTATTCTTGCCACATACAGGACGTTGAATTGTTTTCCCCCATACTTTAATTTTTCTTTTATTTGTTTGCATACAAAATTTATATACATTCTGTATCATTCATGTCTATTGCTCTTCACATTTCTGCATTCAAATTGTGTTTCAACAATCAATCATATACATTGTGTCTTATAAAATTAGTCACCATTGTTATATACCTACTTTTACCCCTTTTCAGGTAGGTCCCCATTGGATCTTTCCTAATTCCTTTACCCCCTCCTCCACTCACCAAACTCTGTTATCTTAGTGATTTCCTCCTCTCCCTACTCTTTCCCCACCTTGCCTCTCCTACCTTTCCCTTTTAGACTTTTATCCAACACTTACTAGTTATCGTTCTATTTTTACAATAATGGTCCTATGCAGTACTGCTTTGTGCTGCTTTAGTCACTATTGGCAAACCAGGAAAGACAAAAATTTGCAAAATATGAATGCCTGGAATAGTAAAGATATGAATTGAAAATTAAATATTGATGCTTTAGAATTGGAAACTTAGAACACTATCTTTTGAGGATCTTAATTCAAGAGACTGAATTATCACTAGGATTCTGGAAAGCAACATACATTCAAAGGAATAAGGTTGGCTGACTTTTTAGGAGGGCACCTTTGTATTGGACTCTGGTAAGAGAGATTTTTTCCTTACTATACAGTGCACATTCTGACCTTGTCTTCCGGAAGGCAGATTAAATTTCTAGAAGAAAGTTGATCCATTTTCTCTTTATCTTAACTATTATTCCAGGTACTTACATTCTATAAATTCCAATACATCCTAGCATTCATTTTGTTGGCCATGAATGAACTCCAAAGAACTAGTTTGAAGCCCTGACCTCACAGGCTGGCACAGTTGAGTTGCTTTTCTTTGTTTAAAGAGTGACTATTTTCTTTTGGGCCATGTTGTATTTATGAAGTCCCTTTTTAGTCTTCTTCATTGATTACATTTGAAATGATCTGAGTGGAACGGGCATTCTGAAAGCTAGGAGAAAATGAAAATAAAAGGGTGTTCCCAAAACCAGAAGCCAGAGAGCTCAAGTCTCACTGAAAAGCAGTCAATACTTCATGTGGCACCAAGGAAATTTGGATACTGAAGCTAAACTACACTAAATTAAAACTTGTACTGTAGACATAGACTGAACTACAGTGAAGAAACTAATGAGTTGACATGGCCAAGTCCAGAAGTATGCTGTGTCTTTAGTGTAATTGTGGAGACCCTTTTACCTAGTGATTCACTAAAGACAGAGTTCAATTAGATCCACTAATTGGATCTGGAGTCTTTCCATTTTATTTTCTTATATAAGATAGTGCCTATCTTTAAGATATTTTAAAAAGTCATTTCTGTTGAGTTGGAATGAACTCATAGCTGACCCTATGGTGAGTTTTTGAATACTGTAAATCACATGGGATGAGATTGTCCATCTTGGTCCCTCATAGCCACTAGTGGATTTGAACTATCAAAGAAGTGTCACTTTTAAATTAGCAATGCAACTCCATACCCACTAGGCCATCATATAACAAATATTATATTATTAATAAAAATAACTTATCAAATCCCTATAGACAAAAAAATGAATTCTGTAATTCAACTGAGAGTAGAAAAAATATCTAGAGAAAGGTTTTGGTGAAAGAAGATGAGAGATTTTATTCTTAGTTTCAAGGGATATTATTTAGTTTTGTGCTGTTCTGTATTCTGTGCATGATTTTGAAATGTAAGATGGGTTTTTAGTCATTAATGATTATTATATTAAATAATTCAATTATTTATTAATTATTAATAATTAATTATTAAATAATTACTAAATAATTATTATTTAGTCATAAATTATTTGCTAAGGAGTGACTAATAATTTCCCCCAAAAGACAAAACTAGTTGTATGAGGAAGGATTTTAGCTTCCAGAATATTTCAGTATAAGGTTATATAACATGATAACATGAAAAAGATCTGATGTTTTAATAATATTAAATATCCAGTTGCAAGAATTTGGACTCTTGAGACACAGACACAGAATTAATATTATATAATATATTGTTGTTGATTGCTATCAAGTCAAGTGTGACTCATAGTGACTCTATGAACAAAAAGACCTAATGCCTTTCCATAACTATTATAATTTTTCCAAGTTCATAGAGTTTCTAGGCACATATGGTTTAGGAAGTGGATGCCACTCCTGCTTCCAAACCTCTTTAACAACTGAGAGATCCACTAAATACCGTCCACATTGGGAAACTGTTCTGATATTTGATATCTCAATTGTACAAGGAACAGCATCATAGCAAACCCACAGCAAACCCAGGTTACTTCATACTGCACATTGACAAAGAATGATGTACAAAGTGGAAGAGTGTTTCTCAAGATATAACAGCACTAGTTTCATTTAGCAGTGGGTAAGTGTCATCAATTAGAATATGACTGAGAGTAAGTTCTACACAAAAGACCTTTTTTGTATAAATAATACTATTATATATGGATTCTTAGAACAGCTTGACTTCATCAGAGGTCAGAGTGGTCTCATCTGTAAATCATACATATTTTGGTTTACGCACAATCACATCTACAAGCCTAGTCAGTCAGAATGGCACTCAGGACTAAATAGTTTGTGTCTTAACATTTTTAATTATTTTGATACATAAAGAAATTAAAGAATTATTGACATCCTTGGGTTAAAGAAAAATAACATAAAAAAGAAAAACAAAACCAAACCCTAATCAACCTTAAAACTTATTGCCATTGAGTTGGGAGCTTAGGTGATGAATAAGATAAAATTTCAGGGTTCCAGAAAGAGTTTCATCATTTATCACACTCATCTACCAGAAGTCTCCCCTACAAACCAACACTCCAAATCTCAATCTAAGCATTGCATTTTACCATGTATGTGTATGTATGTGTGATGGTGACAAGATGGGTAGACTGTAGGACAGGAAAAGTATATTGACAAGATGAGCAGACTGACTTACTACCAACATATACGTTGTTCTTTGAGCGTCTGAGATCCAACAGGGCTTCAGTGGGCAACAGAGACTATAATTATTTTCTAGCCCCTTTTCCCTTCAATGTCATGCACCCATGGAAGATGAGGGCATTTCTGGGAAGCAAGGAGGCTCACCTCAGCCTCATATGCCAGCTCTGAATACAGCAGCGGGGTGGGCAGTGACAGACATATATACACTTGTGGTATCCAGGCATCGATTCTAACTTGATAGCAATGGGCTGTTTTTTTAGGTGTCTTGGTATCAACATTCTCCATGAAACCATACCTACACTATCACCAAAAGGAGGAAGGACAGGGGAATTTTCTTTTTAAATACAATAAATACATTCTCTGGAGAGCTGGAGAGAGAATATTAAAGGCAGGCCATGTGAATGAGTTTAAAAAGTCTTTGTTAATAAGAACAAAACTGGAAGAGAGTAAAAGCTGTGACTGCTGCTTAGACAAGCTCTTCCTTCCCTCCAAGAAATGAGGTATGGTGTATGGAATCCATTGTAGCTAATTGTAAACAGGTGCATCTCAGACTTCTGATGCCAACCTGCTCAAACTTGCTATGGCCCATAGCTTAAGCTGAAGCTCATTATCTGTGAGCTCTGATTGGCAAAGGGCCGGGAGTTGGTATTGCAAGCATGGTGGAGTTATTATAGAATGTGCAATCCATTGCACTCATGTCTGGACTTGCGAACCCTTTGGTCCGACCCTTTGATGGAACTGTGCACATTTTATCCCCCGCTCACCAACCACAGCTACATTGTAAGGATACCAGCACCCTGCACTAGGTCTACAGAGCTCTGTGTGCATGTGTGTTTCTATTTTGTTAGTGAATTTAGGTCTTAAAATTCTGATGCAAGCTAACTAGAAGGATATCATTTTGGCAGATGGTGCTCAGATTACCTACATGGATGATTTTTGTAAAAGAACTGACTGAGAGTAGCATGTTGTCACTTGTATTTCTTGCCCTGCATTTTATCCTGATGATTTAGTCTGTCAATTTATTCTTTTGTTTGGTCCTATTAGATTCCCAAGGATAAATTCCTGCAATTTATACTCAATTCTCAGAAATACGTGGTAAATTCACTAACCTTACGAACTTAACATTAGAGTGGTGTAAAATAATATAAGTTGATTCAGATGTAAATATTGAGAAGTCAGAAAAATTTCAAGTAAAGACGTTCTAGGTTTTTTTTTTTTGGTACAATTCTGTATTTTGGTTTTTTTTTTTTTTTTAAAAAGGATTTCTAAGTAGCAGGAATTATATTTCCAGTAAGATTTTATTTTTACTGGACTGATTTCTTTTTTGTTTTACATTGTCTAACAAGTTTCATGTTTTCTTTATGAGACTCTTAATCACAGAAAAAGAAATATGTTAATAAATGCTTAAAATATTAATAACATGTTAGGAGATATCCTTCTAGAAGTAATTATTTTAAGACAAATTTTTAATATTAGAGTTTAGAAAAGTTGGAAAAAGTGAGAAACAACTCATGAGTCCATCAATAGAAAAATGGCTCAAGAATCTGGTATATAAAGATCAAACAATGACAGATCAAAAACTTTGAAATACTGTACATAGTGGATGAATAAAGAACAAAATATGGTGAGTGACATGTGTCAGTTACAAAAGGACAATTAGAGTTTAAAACTGCCAAGATAAAAAGGTAAGGAAAGCTTTATACACAGAAGCTATCTTGGAGGGTTAATAGGTATGAGAAGAGAGGGAAAGAAGAGAAACAGAGTTGTCACAGAGCATTTGGTGTCAATTTAATTTTAGTCATTTTCATAGCTCATTGTTGCTTCAATGTACATAATGCTAGTTAAAATAATATATAAGTATTTCCATATGTTTATTTGCAATCTATATTTCTTCACTGGTGAGGTGTTCAGACTTGTTGGTAATTTAAAAAGTTTTTAATTGGTTTTCATTCAATCACTATTGTAACATCAGATACCACTGTACAATGTAATTTTATTTAACTTACCTGCACAAACAATGATTTACTCATTGCAAATATCTTTTATAAGAAACATAAACACAGACTATACACATAGATTTCACCTGGTGGTGTGCACAGAAATCAGATTGATTACATCTGTGCATCTGTGGAAAGAACTGTTGGAGAAGTTCAATACAGCAGTGAAAACTATGTAAGGTGCTAACTGTGGAACAGACCATCAACTACTCATCAGCAAGTTCAAATTAAAACTAAAGGAGGTCAAATCTTAACCAGAGGAATCAAAATTTGATCTTGAGTTTGTCCCCTCTGAATTTAAAAACCAATAAGTTTGAGGCCATGAACACTAATAAGTGAAGACCAGAGGATCTATGGAAGGATATCAAGAATATCATCCATGAAGAATGCAAAAGGTGATTACAAAGAAGGAGAAACAAGAAAAGACCAAAATAGATGCCAGAACAGACTCTTAATATTGCATGAGAGTGCCAAGAAGCCAAAGAAAAGGGAAGAAATCAAGAAGCTAAAGAGCTGAATAGAAGAATCAAAGGGCAGCTTGGAAAGACAAGCCAAAGTATTATAATAAAATGTGCAAAGAACTGTAGTTGGAAAATCAAAAGGGATGCACTCGCTTGGCATTTCTTAAGCTAAAGGAACTAAAGAACAATTTCAAGCTGTGAGTAGCAATGCTTAAAGATGCTATGGGCTGAATACTGAATGATTCAGGAAGTATTAAAAAAAAAGATGAAAGGTGTATGCTGAGTCACTGTACCAAAAAGAAATGACTAACAGAAGAATTTCAAGAAAATAGAGATGATAAGGAGGTAATGGTGAAGAATGGGGAAGATCAGGCTGCTCTGAAGGACTTGGCAAAAAAAAAACCCCCAAAAAACATGCCCCAGGAATTGATGGAATACTTACTGACATATTTCAACAAACAGATGCTGCACCAGATGTATTTGCCAAGTTGTGCCAACAAATATGGAGGACAGTACAGGATAGGAATACCCCAGATGAGATGGATTGATACAGTACCTGGGGTAATGGGAGGTGGTGTGTTGAAATCAGTGAGACTAGCTCAGGACAGACCAGGGTTCAGAGCTACTGAACATAGGCTCACTATGGGTCACAGGTGACTAAAGGGCACATAACAACTTATTGAAATCTCACTATATCTTCCTTTTTTTTCACCCTATCCATCTCTTTGGTAATCTTTGCTACCTTTCCTCTCTTCCTTGGGTCAACCACCCAAAATGGCTTTTATCTGTGGTAAACCTTCTTTTTCTAAAAAAATTCTCTCCCCCTTTCACCTCTATTCAATCAGTAAATACATGCTCTGTTATTAATTGCAATGCACATAATATATTAGTGACAAGAAGCTGCAGAGAAATCCCAAAGGCATGCGTGGCTACCAGCTGCACCAAGGAAGAAGGATGAGTAGTCTTTTTCCATGCAATTAACTGCCTCTGAAAGCCAACCAGAGGGTCAGCTTTGGGTTAGTTGCAACTCTACAGTATACAACAACAATCTTTTCACTTCAGATAGACCTTCTCTTCATCTACTCCAATACCATGCTCATTAAATTTCTATTGTTTTCCTGGTCTCCTAGTCACTACCCACCCCATAACCATCCTATGCTGTAACAATGATCTTATATAGTATTTGTATGTTTGTGACTGAGTTTTTTTCACTTAGCGTAATGTCTTCCAGACTAATCCATGTTCTTTAGTGTTTCACAAGTTCTTCATTGTTTTTCAATGCCTTGTCCTATATCATTGTGTGAATGTACCAAAATTTTTATATCCATTTATTAGTTGAGGGGAACTTGGGATGCCTTCGTATTTTTGCTATTTAGATTAATGCTGCAATGTTGTTGTTATGTCCTGTAGAGTTGGAACCAACCCATAGCTGACTCTCTGGTGGGTTTTCAGAGTCAGTTAATTAATTACATGGGAGGAGATTGCCCATCCTTCTCCTGCAGATTCTCTAATGGCCTCAAAACTTATACCTTTGAGATTGAAGCACAGCTTCTTGCCACTAGGCCACCAGAACAAGGGTGTATTTGCCATGTCTTTCCTAGAAAGATGTGCTAAGTCTACTACTGTTTTTATTATGGTGCTCTCTTTCTTCAAGTTTGTTAAGATTTGTGTATTTTTAAGCTCTGTAATTTGTTGTGTAGCTATTAATTAAGTTTATGTCCTCTTGTTCTATCAACCCTTTTAAGAATTAGTCTTTTCTTATATGCTGGGTTTTACCTGAAACCTAAAAACATTAATTTTACTATTCCTGGGTTTTTTAGTTGCCATTTAATTGCCATTTCCCCCTCACCCTTTGATTTTTTAAATCAATCTGTTCTTGATTCTAAGATGTACCTCTTGCAGACAACATATTGATGGTTGTTTTTTTTTATAATCCAATATGCTGTTCTGTTCTCTTAACTGGAATGTTTAGCCATTCACATTTAGTGAGATTATCAGTGTTCTTGTTGTTGTTGTTATTATGTTCTGTCCTGTGACTCATAGCAACCCTATGTATAATGGCTTTGAACTCTGCTTATCCTGAGTCAGTCTTACTGTCTTCAACACACCTACCCCCATTACCCCAGTTTCTATGTTAATCCATATCATCTAGGTTCTTCCTCACCTGTGCTGTCCCTCCACTCTTCTAAGCATGATGTCCTTCTTCGGTGACTGATCCTTCCTGGCAACAAGCTCAAACTATGTGAGATTGACCTTCAAAATACTTGCTTTGAAGGAGCAAGTTGGTTTCATCCTCTCCAAGACAAACCATTGGTTCTTTTGGAAGTCCATGGAAGTTCATTACTCTTTTCCACTATCATAACTCAAAGACATTGATTCTTTTTCTGTCATCCTTAGTCATTGTTCAGCTCTCTGATGCATATCAAGTAATTGTGATAACTATGGCATGGATCAGACACACATTAGTCTCTAGACTGACATCCTTGCTCTTTAACACACTGGAGAGATCTCTGACAGCAAATTTTTCTAATGTAATTCATCCTAATACAAATCCTCTTAAATCAGCAGATTTTCATAATGCAATTTAACTTTCCAAATGCAATTTTGCTTTCCTGACTGCCTAGTGCCAAAACTATTAATTGTGGAGCCCAGCAAGCTGAAATTGTGAACTATTTCAATCTCTACCTACTAGAATGCTGTCAATTGACCCAGTAGTGAGAATCTTTGTTTTCTTGATGTTGAGCTTCAATCCAGATTGAAGACTACAGTCCTTGACTTTCTGCAGCAAATACTTTAGGATGTCCTCAGTTTCAACAAGCAATGTTGTATAATCTGCAAAACATAGATTGTTGATGAGTGTTCCCCTAAACCTGATGCCATATTTCTCTTCATAAAGCCTAGCCTCGTGAATGATTTGTTCTGAATATAGATTGAAAAGATATGGAGATAGTATACAGCCCTTTACTGATTTTGAACAATTCAGTGTCTCATTGAGGACTGCTTCCTGGTCCAAGTACAGGTTTCTTATGAGTACATTTAAGTGTTCTGAGATTCCCATTCTTCTTATGTTTTATTGCATTCTTTTTGGTGTTGGCTAGTTACTTAAATCCACTCACTTTTTCTGTGCTGTCTTTATATGAAAATCTCGAGTGACAGGGGCGGCACACTCCAGTGATGGGGGTGGCACACTCCAGCCACACAGGCAGTCTGAGGTGCTGAGGACTGGTGACTTGGCAGCTTAATATCTGGGAACAGACTGGAGCTCCTAACTCCTGGCAACACTCAAGTCCCCACAACCCCACTCCTGTCACAGCACCGTGTCCCTGTGACACCACCCCCACCACTATCCTGCATCCCTGCACCCCTGTCACACCCTGGTGGCCACACCACAGCCTTGCACACCCAACGACACCCCAGGACCACTAGAGAGTCCTTCATGCAGCACAGAGACTTACCAACAGCTGTGGACAGTAGGATTTTGAATCGGAACACAAAGCCATGCAGAGGATACAGCCATCACCCAAAGCCACCAATCGAGCTGCTGTGGGACTGATCTGCCATGAGAAAGGCTGGTAGGATCCTAACTGGGTTTTCTTGGGAACCACCGATTGCCTGGGATAGTACCCAAGGGTAAGCCCACTGGTGGGAATTTGATTGAGCTCTCTTGGGCCATGCCAACTGCCCAGGAATGAGCAGGTCAGTGGTAATTTGTCTGAATTTTTGTGGAGACTGCAGACCAGCCAGAGGTGAGTGGGTTGGTGGGAATTTGACTTTGACTTCTTGGGTCCCACTGGACCCAGGGCCCTGCTTGGGCAGGGGCCGCTGCACAAAGGCACCTGTGTAAGTGCCACTGGGCAGGGACTGCTGAGTGAAAACCACTGGGTGGGAGACAGACAGTTGGAACTTGAATAGGGACACCAATCATAAGCACACGCAGACAACTGAGGTCTGAGTGAGTTCCCCCAAGTGGTTGACCTGCCCCTGTGATCGCCCCACCCTCGTGCATGTCCCACCACATTTGGCTCCACATCTGTGCCTACACATCTGGTCAATCAACTTACATTTAATTTGGAGCACCTTGACTTGTCTTACCTACAAGAGGCTGCTCTCACAGGCTCTGAACTGACATTTCCCTGGAGTCAGAAGTTTAGAGAAAAACACAAGTGTGGTAGCTGCCCAAGTGATCTCTACAGCATTGTCTTCAGATCAAGAAGATACCAATATCTTGAAAACAAGCTATCCTAAACTCTGTACAAGTGCAAAGCAAGATGTCACACACCCCCCAAAGGGTGACACAGTATCAATGGATTTCCTGAGGCCAGGAAGTCTCATGGAACTTTCTGACACAGAATTTAAAAGAACAATGATTGAATATTTTCAACTTGAAGAATTACAGGATACTACAAGCAAAAACCAGAAGCTCAAAAAAACCAATCCAGAACAATGTAGAGAAAACAAATGAGGCATTAGCGGCACTGGAAAAACAAGAAATTATGATCCAAAATGTGAAGTCCAATGTTTCAGATGCTGTCAACATGATGGAGGGGCACATGAGCAGAGTTGAAAAGACGGAACACAGAACCAGTGAAATAGAAGACAAAATTGTCACCACTGATCTGCTAGAGCAAAAAAGCAGACTCAAAAAGAAGGAAAAAGAAGAAAACCTAAGAATAATGTGGGACACCATCAAGAGAAATAACAGGCACATCATTGGAATCCTAGAAAAGGAAGAAGCAAGTAAAGGCATGGAAAAAGTTGTGGAAGAATTACTAGAGGAAAATTTCCCAGGCATAATGAAGAATGAGAGAATATATATTCAAGAAGTTCAGCGAACACCATATAGAATAGAGCCCAAAAGAAAAACACCAAGGCATATTATAGTTAAATTTGCCAGAACTAAAGATAAGGAGAAAATCCTGAAAGCAGCAAGGGAGAAACAAAGAGTAACCTATAAGGGAGAGTAGATAAGATTAAGTGCTGATTTCTCAGTAGAAACCATGCAAGCAAGAAGAGAATGGAAGGGCATGTATCAAACATTCAAAGGACACAAATGTCAACCAAGAATACTGTACCCAGCAAAATTATCCATCAATATGAAGGAGAGATCAAGATTCCCAGAAAAGCAGAATCTAAGAGAATTTGTAAAAATACCAGCATTGCAGGAAAAACTCATGTATGTCCTTCTTACAGAGATATCACAGAAAGCATCATGGACCAAAGTAACTAACAATAACACCAAAAAGAACACAATGATAGCAATAAAACTTTGCCTATAGATAATCACACATAATTTGAATGGTTTAAATGTACTGCTGAAGAGAAAAAGAGTAGCAGATTGGATAAAAAACCAAAATCCATCAATATGTTGTCTACAAGAGCACACCTGAAAAATGAAGACAAAGAAAGACTAAAAATAAAAGGGTAGGGAAAAATATACCAAGCAAATGGCAACCAGAAAAAAGCAGGAGTAGTGATATTAATCTCTGATAAAATAAACGTCAATGAGAATACCATCACAAAAGACAAGGAAGGTCCCTACATAATGCTGAAAGGGTCAGTAGAACAAGAGGGCATAATAATAATAAATGTCTATGCAGAAAATGAAAGACATGCAAAATACATAAAACACACATTAACAAAACTGAAAAAGGAAATAGACAACACTACTATAGTTGTTGGAGATTTCAATACACCCCTCTCAAGAAAAGAAAGAACTACCAGAATGAAACTCAGCAAAGATACTGAAGAATTAAACCACACAATAAAGCAACTTGATCTCATAGATATTTATAGGCTAATTCATCCACCAAAAGCACATTATACCTTCTTCTCCAAAGTGCATGCAACGTTCTCCAGAATAGATTACATTGCTATGTCACAAGGAAACATTCAATAAATTAAAAAAATAGAAATAATACAAAGCATCTTTTCAGACCATTATGTTACAAAATTAGAAATTAAAAAGAAGAAGATAAAGGATAGAAAAAACCCATACATTTGGAAGCTGAACAACAACTTGCTTAAACATGACTGGGTGCTAGAAGAAATAAAAAATGAAATTAAAGTTTCTTGAAACAAATGACAATGAAAACACACTTACCAAAACCTCTAGGAAAGAGCCAAAACAGTAATCAAAGGCCAATTTATAACAATAAGGAAACACATCAAAAGGCAGGAAAAAATTACCTAACTCAACATCTTCAACAAATTGAAAAAGAACAGCAAGAAAACCTGACACCCTCTAAAAAAACCTGAAATTATAAAAATTAG
>NW_006400144.1:863910-865036 GCF_000299155.1 Elephantulus edwardii
CTTGGTACATTTTTACTGAAATTAATACTAAATTGAAATAAAAAAATTAAGTTAGAGTAAGGAAGGCAATGGATTTGTAACATGCTCATGCTAATAACACTATATCATCGCATGGAGGAGGAATAGTGGAACTGTATCCACATTTACAATGTACTTCTTTCCAAAACCATTTCTGGAAAATAGGAACTGCATTGGAACATGTACGTCTGGATTGGAAATGATCATATTGTTAATATTTCTAGCCTTAAAATTTAAAGATATATTGTCCAAAATTATTTGTTATGTATTTGTTTAAATTTCCCCCTCTTTTAACATCTGGGATCAAGAGGGAAGAGAAAAGACCAGAGAATGGCCAAAATTATTGGGGCTGCTATTGCTGCCAGTTTAGGGCCTATGTCAGGAAAAGGAAGTCTTACTCATAAACAATGCCACCCAAAGGTAATAAAGGAGCTCAGAATTGCTTCCACTGTGCAAAGCTGGGCCACTTCAGTAGAGCCACAGATAGGCAAGGGAGTAGAGAGGAAGATCCCACTCACTTGCTTTAAGTGTGGATCTGAAGAACACATGGCCAAGGGTGGCCCACATCAGGTCCTTGTGGCTGACAGGACTGACAGGTCTCAGCTCCCAGCTGAAAACAAAGGAGGATGCTTCAATGATTCAGATCCTCCCAGAAGAGCCATGGGTGAGCATTAACATTACTGGTAAGTATGTTCATTTTCTCCTGGACACAAGAGCCTACTATTTGGTCCTAAAAGCCTTCTGAGGTCCCAACTCTTCTCATCATTTCTTAGTTGTTGGAATTGACGGAAAACCTCATAAGCATTTCCTTACTTCACTTCTGCCTTGCATGGGGACTTCTGAGCTGTAAAACAACCCATTGGTAGGTGGAATTTGGTTCAGGACTTAAGAATAATAAATGACACAGTTGAGCCTCTACACTTTGTGGTTCCTATACTATAATACTATAATACACAAAGTGCTAGTAAATAAGCCTTTTATTTTAAGAACTAATTTCCCTCTGTAACTTGATTTTTGCCACTGTTAGATCCTCTCCTTGGAATATTATTGCTTTTAATTTTTGACTCATGTACTTTTAACTTGTTAGTTAAATTTGTGTCTTCTAGGC
>NW_006400144.1:865415-892142 GCF_000299155.1 Elephantulus edwardii
GGGGGGGGAAGGGCAATGACCTGATTGAAAATGTTGCTACTAGGATTAAATGAAGACATGCAAATTAGATTATATGTGTAATAAACAATCTGCTCTTTGTAGGTAATCAGTATTCATGTCACATTATACTTGTACAAGTAAAACTCATTTCCTACTTAATAACTTTAGTTGTTTCTACAACTATTCAAAATACATTAGTGACTTGAGACAGATAGGATGTAAATAAGCTTACTGTCAAACTTCTGACTTTTACTAACAGAGAATAAAGATTCTTTTTTTCCTTTTAATCATTCCGGATCCAACAATTTGTTAGTTTAAATGGGAAATGTCTGTTCCACATGAGATGGATCTGGAGGAGATAGCTATAGACCTTTAAGCTATGATTTTGGGTTGTTGTGTTGTTATCCGGTGCCGGTGTAGGAACAACACATTTGGACCTTGCCTTATCCTGAGGCTCTGGGTCTCCTATATGCTAAGTAAAGCCCATTACATTATTAAAAAAAAAGAGATGAATCAGGCAACATAACAACAACACAAACAAAAATAAAAAAGCTAACATTAAAGTATTATGAAAAACTATGCTGAAACAAATAGAAAACCTAGAGGAAACGGACAAATATTTAGAAATGCACAAGCTACCTAAACTAACACAAAACAAAACTGAACATCTGAACAGACCCATTACAAAAGAAGAAATTTAAAAGGTAATACAACAACTGCCAACCAAAAAAAGCCCTGGACCAGATGGTTTTACAAGTGAATTTTATCAAACATTCAGAGAACTGTCACCAATTCTACATAATACATTTCAATTATGAAGCAAACATATCCTTGACACCAAAGCCAGGAAAAGACACCTCCAAAATAAAAAACTTTAGGCCAGTATCTCTTATGAACATAGATGCAAAAAGCCTGAATAAAATACTGGCCAATAGAATTCAATGATACATCAAATTATAAAAGCACAGCAAATTGACAGACCAGTGTTGTACCACTTAGAAGAATGCTCTCCCTAAACACAATTAACACCAAGGTGTAAGTGACTTTTAAATACAAAGGCCCATCCACCAGGTCTTGATTGACTTAAACAAGAGGCTTCAAGCCCACAGCTGATCTTAACTAAATCCAGAGGACTTTACACTTGATTGTTAATTAAATTTTAAACAAAAAATCCAAGCAGTTTACACTCAACTTTCAATTAAATCAAAACAACCTATCCTCCAGAATTCAACTGCTTCACACAGGAGCCTCCAAACTAAAGAAGGTAAAAGTGGTCCTTATTCATGGCAGTGAAAGTGCCATCTCCATAACTTTGATTTATTATGTAACAACAGACTTGAATTGGTTTATCTTTAGTACAATTTTTTTGTTTTGTTTCCTCTCTCAGCATAGAAACATTACCAAGAAGACATTTAGTCAAGATTTCCAGCATGTTGGAAGGTGAACTTCAGAAATGAGATATGTCCTGAGACATTTCTTTTGCTCTTCTTTTTGGGAGAAAAGGCAATTAAATTAGCAGAGTTCACAATTTCTAAGGTTTCCTTTTTCATTAATGATAAAGATTAAAGCCTATTTAAAATATCTAAATAATGAGAAAGGAACTCTGATAACTTAGTATTTTAAAAGTTGGTCTGCTTATAGAAAGGTTAGTCGATTGAATCCACTAGCCACTATGCAGGAGAAATATGAACAATCTCCTCTCATAAAGAGTTACAACTTCTGAAATTGGATGGAGGATCACTGTAAATTTCACTTTATTTAACAACAATGAGTTTGGGATGGGAAACAATAAGACATTTGCTTACACATGTATTTTCTTGTCTCCTTGCCTAATAAAGGTCTAATTCCAGAAAATGTTTGAGTTGTTGTACCTATCATTTAATAAGCTACAATACCCACAGCTGGAGAAGAAGGCCTCGGTCACATTAGCCTTGGGGGTGCAGACCTCCTTGCCTCATCAAATGTACAGCACCCAGCTGGCTTTAATAGCCTAAGAAGTACTCTTCGACCACCAGCAGAAATGGCTGTGGGCTAGAAAGCAATCAGCAGTGTTTTAACAACAAAACAGCAAGCAGTCAAGGAAAAAGATGCATCATCTCAGTAATTTGTATAAATCATGAACATTCCAGAATTTAATAAGCAAGATATACATGGAATATGCAACGATATCCAGCTTGACTCCTGGATGATCATCTTACTCCTGCTCTTAGGATATGCTGAGGGTCTGGATACCCCACATAGACACAGATCTTTTGATGCAGAACTTTCATTTGTGATATGAAAAGATAGTAACTTAGTTCAGTTCTGGAGGAAATCTGGATTTTGAGAAAGGGAAAGATAACAACTATAGTCAGTAGGTAAAACTTAGAAGGGTTCTGTTAATTTCTTGACTCATGATTTCATTTTTTTGCTTTGCTTCATGTCCCATCTGAAACTGACCAGATAGATGGTCATGGGAGAAGTAGCCTGCATGCTAGGTGATTCTGTCCTATGCACCTTCTCTTCCTCACTCTTGCAGCGTTGAAGTACAAAATTATTTCTCTTGTCCTGGACCTTGGACCACACATAGTTGTGCTTCTGAGGGTTTCTTTTTGTTCCCTCGTTTTTGTAAAATAGGAGATGGATGAACATTAGGTACTCTTAATCTCCTTTGTGTCAGATATGGGTGAGGTTTAATGTAACAGCATTGAAATAATAGTGTTAGGCTCATGAATGACAAGCTTAGAGTTGAAATAGTGATTGCAGCCATAATATAACACCCACCCTGGGCACCCTCCACAGGCTTCCTGAGATTTTCTTTTTTCTTTTTGGGGGGAGAGGGATGTAAGAGGTGTGCTTTCAGCTTCTCTGTGTTTCAAATCTTAACAGAACTAAGGAGTTTATTTTCTTTCCCTTTCTCTCTTTCTTTAATTTCAGGTTTTAATGACAAACTTTTAATATGATTAATAGCAGTAGAGATCAGGAACATAAAGTCCAAGAGCTGAATTGTTTATTTGTTTAAGAGAGTTGTTTTATGACTGTTTCTTCACACAGCCACAGGCTCATTTGAAAGCCTGAGCTGTGATGTTGAATTGGGAAAACATTATCTGAGAGATGTGTTCATTAAAAAAGAGGGAGAACTAATTTTCCTAAGTAACATGCTTCCATTATGAGTCTGAGTGAATACTCTTTTATTGACCACACAGAAAAGGAAATACACCTCTGGTGAGACTGACCTCAATTCCAGCCTTTCTTCTAGCAAATATAATTTTCATTCTAGATTTGAGCATGCAATTGGAATGAGTAGTGGTTTCTTATAAACTCCATTTTATACTATCATAGGACATATCTAGAAAGGCAAAACCTAAAGAATTTTGCAGTTGAATGTATGCCTCTGTCTTCAATTTTAAAAAGAAGTAAACATTCTTCTTTTACTTTTCAAAATGAAAGCTGCATAGTGGAGTGGACTTGGGGGGAGGGATTGTATAACAGTGGAAGAATTTTTCTTTTACTTTTCATAGAGAAGAGCGATTGGCGGGAAAAGGTTGGGCAGGGAGAAAAGTGCAACAATGAATGAATGGAAATCCAAAGTCTCTGTAAACTTTCATTAAAATGAATAATTTTTTAAAAAAGTTAACAAGCAAAAACAGTTGGAGTAGAGCTGACTGATTCATGGCAGCCCATGGACTTTAGGGTAGAATTGAACTCCCTCAGTTTTTAAGTTGTTAAGTTTTCCAAAGTACATCATTGGGATTTCATTTGAAAGTGCCTTTGGGCTGCCAATGTTTTGGATAATAAACTCAAACTTTAAACAGAAATTGATTTATAACTGACCTGGCAGAGGGTTTTTTAAAAGAGGCTGTGAATTCCACAGAAGGAGATGACCTATCTTTCTCCTGCAGAACCACTGGTGGACACAAACTGCCAGAGAGATGCTCTTTTTTGGATTAGCAGCATTGCGCCTCAGGACTAGCTGAGCACTTTACCCTTCGTGTCATCCAAGGACAGCTTTCCCCATATCAGAACTGTGTAAATCCCACAAGCTGACTTGAAGTAATTAATTCTCTAGTGAAGTTCCAGGTGAGAAGCTGCCTTTTCCACACAGAAGAAAAGTATGAGCATAGTCTTATCTAAGGAGTTATTCTTTAAGTGCTGTCTGATGTCACTGTATTTTAGTGTACAAACTGAAACTGGGAAAACCGTCAAGATGTCAAGGTCAAGTGGGTATATCAGTACGTCCTTCTGAGAGTGAACCTTTTTGTGGGAACAAGCAATTTTCATTTCATCTGAGGTTTGGTCCCTCTATAAACTCCTCATGGGTAGTTCAGCTAAATAGCTTGACTGCCAACATATTTTGAGGGTCGGTTTACTCCCTCATTCATCTGTTTAGTATGCAGATATAGGGATCACTTGGAATCATCAAGAAATATCTGGTAATGTAGCTGAAATGTAGATTCTAATTCAGTATATCTGGGATGAAAATGCTAAATTTCAGCAGGAAGTTGAAATGGATTCAATGGGGTTTCCTATAAATTCCATTTTTAACTACAGAGTTTAAAGCCCTGGTAGAAAACAAGTTTAGGTAGCATGTATTTGAACTTAATATCCCCAACTTGAAACTAACAATACTTCACTTAAAGTTTTCTCCATTGTGAAACTGTCCTTTACTTTATTGCCAGCTGCTATCTTGAGAATTCTTTTGCAGGGTCCTGACTTCTTTTGAGGGTTTCTCAGGTATGCCATAATGTGCTCATCACATCTCTGTGGTGCTAGGAAACATCTGTGTGGGTAAAGGAAAGACTTTCATTTTCTTCGTTCCCATTCATCGTGATGAATATATTAATATTTAGGAGGGTAATTGCCTTGAAAGAATAATCCCTCCTGTGTTCCCGCCTTGAAAGTGTACTCCTTGAAATAAAGTGATAGCTCAACATGCCTCCTTTCTCTTCAGAAAAACTTTAAAATTTTTTAGTTGTTTGTACAAGCAACACTAAATCTTTACTCTTTCCCTTCTGTCTGCTGCAATAATACTGACAAGTTCCAGAAAAGAAAAAGAAACTTTCACTATTAAATTCTTGAGGGTTCCACCCCCATATTTGACAATCAAGGATTTTTATTTCTCATGGGTTGATTGTCAAATAGTTCTTTGATATTTTAATATTTACTTCCTGTCTTTAAGAGCTGCATGAAAGCAACTACTCAGTATAGACTAAACACAAAATGTAGTGTCTAATTAGACTCTTCCAAGACCAGAGGACAACTGTGTCCAGTTCTGTCCAAGGGCAACTCTAGACATGACAGTGGCAGATTACTACCATAAGGCCACCAACTCTCCACTTGTGCCCACTCCCTAACAATTACCTCCTCACTGGTGTCACTGCTTGCATGATTCTGGAGCAGAGGCTAGTTCATTATGTCCCTGCGATTGGCCTAAGGGAAAAAGAGTGGGCATGCATGAACATGCTTTTCCTTTGTTTCTTTTGGTAGGATCTTTGCTCATGACCAGACTCATTCATATTAGATTGTATGTGGGCTATATTTCCTCTGATCTGTACTTTTTTTTGCAAAGATGGAGGTAGTCTCTATGAGCACTCTGGGGATAACTGTGTTAAAGTGTTGTTCTAATAGCTCTGGATATTTTGGAAGAAGGAACTTTTGAGAGTTGCCCCTTAAGTGTATAATTCTGGAAGCATTAATACCAAACGAGGTTCACTATCTTAGTATCTCTTCTTTGCAATCAATACTGAAATGCCAGGCTGGCCACCTCCCGCTTGTGTCAGATGATGTCAAGCTGGCTCTGACTCATTGTGACCCCACACACAGTGAAACTAAATGTTTCATTGTCATGGTCAGTTGCAGATTCAAACTCGGTGATTCTTGGAGTTTTCACTGGCTGTTTTTCAGAAACAGTTTGCTAAGCCTTTCTCTCTAATTCATCTTAATCTGGAAGCTCCACTGAATCTTTAATTATCATGGTAACATGCAATTTTGCTGGTAACTGACAGGGACTGAACTAGTTTCCCACACGGAAGGTAAGAATTATACCACTCAACTATCAACCTGGAGTGGTTAGCTTTGGCAGATCTTCCTGGTTTGTCCTTGGAGTTGTGTGCTATTGCCTCGCAGAAATAATATCTCCAAATTGTTTACCCTACATCTGACCATGTAGTTTTCATGACCAAAGTTAAATTATCTGCCTTCCGATGTCTCAAGCTGGTACTTCGCATGTTCCATACTGTTCTAGCTACATCTTTAGTATCTTTTCTATTCAGATAGCTGTATGCTGTATGCTGCCTGCTGAGGGACTCATGATGGAAGTTAATAACCAGAATTCAATGTGTGGACCACACTACTGTGCTATCACTACATACCATTCACACTAGCATCTCTCTGATTCTGAGCATGTGATGGAGGTGGGTTTTTTTCCCCCCAGCAGAGCAGCATGACACTTGTGTCACCTCCATGCTTCTGAACCAGTTGGTGTGGTTTTAGATTAGAGTTTAAAAAAAAGAGATGCTGTGAATATGTCCACATGTCCTCCTTCTGATGTGGCTGACCCAGAAGGGTCTGTACAAGCGCCTCAGATTCATCTGAGTGACAGCAGCCTGCATTGACACTGTCTTGCAATGATGGCACATCCAGTGACCCATCATGATGCAAAGCTGTTTCCATTATAGATCAGTTCCGGAGAACAGATTTGGTTCCCAGTTCTGGCCTCTTTCTCACCTGCAGGCCATATATGTTGTCTCACAGATCAATAGCCAGGACAAATCTGTGCCCAGACTTAAAATTGTTGTGAAGTCTGCATATAATAGTCAGGAAATCCTTGTCATTCCTCATCACCATTAAGTAATTAATCTCCCTGGAAGTCCCTGGAACCAAAATATACTATCAGCTCCACAGCCCCTCCTGGAAGCTCTGCCTTACCCTCTGTTTACTTAGGACATGCCTGATATTGTAGTCAGTCGGACATAGGGACTCAGGTCTCCATCTCCTGACCTGTCTTTCTTCAGGTGTGTAATTGAAATAAAATATTATAGTGACATATAGATAACTTCAGAATGGGAAACTGAAAGAAAATATACATGTTTTATGGAGTGGTGGTGTTGTGAAAACGGCATCAGTGAGCATTTCTTAACAGATAAAGATGGAGAGCAATTAGAGTTAGAAATCACAAGTAAGTCACTCTGTTTTGTTTAAATAGAGAGGTACCCCAAGAAATGAAGCAGAAGCAGAGACATAAGTAATGAGCACATGTGTTTGGAAAAGGTATAAGGTACTTGTAAATATTATAGTGGCGTCATTGTAGTTAAGGGTCTGGCAGTTTTTCCATTCCAAGTTCTCATTGTCAAGGGTTTAAAACTACACTGTAAAAATTCCAGGCTGCAACTTGGCATCCAGGGACGTTCTGGGGAACAAAGCTTTTTGCCAATTGCAGGTGTGTTCCAGGATAGCTTGTGTTGTTTCTGCCCACTGCTCATTTTGTGCTTTCTATGGGAGGAGAAAGGCAAGCCTAGGTCCTTATGGTAGGATAAGGGCCCTTGTTGTATTGGAAAGAGAAATCAGATAAAAGGCAAACATGTAATCTCATTCTCCTCTTTAAAAGATAGAGCTTGTCTTATATGGATGCTTTCTTTTTTAAAAACTATTCATTTTAATGAAAGTCTACAGAGACTTTGGATTTCCATTCATTCTTTGTTGCACTTTTCTCCCTGCCCACCCCTCCCCCATTTGCTCTTCTTTTTGAAAAGTAAAAGAAAAATTCTTTCACTGTTATACAATCCCTACCCCCCAGGTCCACAAGTCCAATCCACTGTACATCTTTCATTGTGGACTCTTGTCATGACAATAATACCTAATGATATATCCCTTTTAAACAGTTCTCTCCCTCATCCATTTCAATTCAGTAAGCATTATTTACCCACTCTTTCTCAGCCTCCCCACAAACCCGATGTCAGTCCCATTTTACAACAGTGGCATTATGCAATATTTGTCCTTTTGTGACTAAGACACTTCACTCAGCATAATGTCCTCCAGGATCACCCATTTTGTATAATATTTCATGAATTCTTTGTTTTTCAATGCTGCATAAAATTCCTTTGTGTGAATATACCAGAGCTTCTCTAGCCATTCGTTTATTGACAGGCACTTGGTGCTAATATGAACGAAGCTGCAACAAACGTGTGTGCACATATTTGCTTGAGTGGCAGTTATGGTTTCTTACTGGGTATATCCCCAGTAGTGGAATTGCTGGGTCAAATGGTATTTCTATTTGCAACGTTTTGAGAAAGCATCATATAGCCTACCTGTAAGTAGTTCCTGTGATAATGACAACCACCAAGGGGAAGATACACTGTGTATGTAGTGTTGGTTGTTCTTGGCTGCCACTGTTAGTACCCCTGGCTCATGACAGCCCCATGCTCACTAGATTCAAACAGTGTTTGCACTGGCTTATTTTCAGAAGATCTTCACATCTTTCTTTCCAGTCCAGTTTTAGTCTTGTAGTTCTTAAATTTGGTCAGGATCATAGCACCATGGAAGCATCCAATGATGTGTGCAGTGATTGTGCATGAAGTACATTTGCTGAGAATGTCACTTAGAAGGAAGACTAAAATGCTATCCATGTGTTATCACTGTCTATTGGACACACAGTTTGATTGGTGACATGCAGTACAAATCAAAACTTCTAATATCAGAGCTGAGTGTTTCACATAGCCGGTTCTTTAGGTATTATAAATGATTTATTGGGGAAATCTCAAAGAGGCTGATAATCCTCAAGACCATGAAAATGCCAAAGAAAGCAACATGCCATTTCTTTGATCATATAGTGAGTAGTTGAAGCAGAAACGATTGTTAAACCTGGCAAAGAATCATATTAAGACAATAAAAGTGTAAGCAGTGTGCTCAAAAATTAATCTATAATCTGAGACTAACAAAATTACTTTTGAGACAAAATTCCTATTTAATGATAACACATGTGAGAATTTAAATTGCCAGATATGATATCTTTAAAAAGCATTAGTCTCAATATAAAACTAATCAAAACAGAGTGCATCTACCAGTTTTGGCTTTGCAAGTGGGCACGCAATGCTATTAAAGGGATACAGATAACACTCGATCTAGCCAGTAGAGGCGTCACATGGGCCACTTCCCCAAGTCCAAAAAAGGCCATGATCTTTTAAAAATTGTTCTTAATTGTGATAAGTATACAGTAATAACAAATTTTGCTGTTTCAGCAATCTTAACACACATAAAATCACGTTTCATATGTTTGTCATATCTACCACCACTAAACAAGCCTAATCTTTTTTGGTCATCCTGAATAAAATTTCGGAGATGCAATTAAAAAAAACCACTATGAGATACCATCTCACCCCAGTAAGAACAGCAAAGTCCAACAGAGCAGCAAACAACAAATGTTGGTAAAGTTCTGGAGAAAATGGGACACTTCTTCACTGTTTGTGGGAGAGTAAAATGGTGCAACCACTCTGGAAGCCAGTATAGTGCTTTCTCAAAAAGTTTCAAATAGAAATACTATTTGGCCCAGCAATTCCACTACTGGGAATATACCCTAAAGAAACAATAACTGCCACCTAAGCAGATATATGCACACAAATGTTTATTGCTGCTTTGTTCCCAATAATAAAGAGATGGAAACAATGCAAGTGCTCATCAACAAATGAGCTGATAGAGAAACTGTGATATATTTACACAATGAAATACTATGCAACATTGAAAAACAAGGAACACATGTAATAGTATACAACTTGGGTGATCCTGGAGGACATTATGTTGAATAAAATATCTTAGTCACAAAAGGACAAATATTGCTCAATGTCATTGTTCTAAAACAAGACTGATATGGGGGTTGGGGGAAAACTAAGTAAAGAGGGGATAAATAATGTATACTGTATTGAAACAGATGAGGGAGGGAACTGCTTAAAAGAATATATGATTAGGTATTATTTACGTGACAACATTCAGAATAAGAGCTGGACTGGAGCGGGGAGATTGTATAACAATGAAATATTTTTTTTCCAAAGAGGAAAGTGAACTGGGGGGCAGGGGTGGTCAAGGGGGGAAATGTGGAACAATGAATGAATGGAAATCCATGTTCTCTATAAACATTCATTAAAATTGAAATAAAGAAATAAAGAAGAAGAAGGAAGGAAGGAAGGAAGGAAGGAAGGAAGGAAGGAAGGAAGGAAGGAAGGAAGAAAATAATTTCAAATTCCCTGACATTCTGATTGGTGAACTGAGATGGATTGGCTGAGGAAGATTATGTTGCA
Organism: Elephantulus edwardii; assembly: GCF_000299155.1. Classification (NCBI taxonomy): domain Eukaryota; kingdom Metazoa; phylum Chordata; class Mammalia; order Macroscelidea; family Macroscelididae; genus Elephantulus; species Elephantulus edwardii. The sequence goes on from NW_006400144.1 coordinate 875,684, forward strand.
TTCATTAGAAAAAAAATACCATTTTAAGATTGTTCTGAAGTATAATGCTATGATAGGATAATCTCCATAAACAAACAAGAGTGTTATTAAAATACATTCACCAAAAACTAAAGCTAAAGAAAATTGAGGATTTCTGACAACTTTTGCATAGAAGAGGGAGCTCTGGCAGCCTACAGGTAAGGAGCTGTGTGTGCTGCAATTTTGAAGGCATGTGATGCAAGTCTCCCAGTTTCTCCAAGGGATAAAGAAGAACAACATCTTCCCATATGATTAAGCTACTTCTGAAAACCCCTAGAGAGTCAGCTATTAGTCAGTTCTAACTTGATGGCACACAGCAGCAAAAATAACCAACTTTTACAGCCTGAAATTCATTGAACATGCAATCAAGATTCACTAATAATAACTAGTGACTAAAATGCAAAGAAGAACTAGTTGCAAACTACAAACTAGATGACAAAAAAATGATGGTGGAGATCAGATAATTGAATATTGTATAATAAATTATTTATTAACTAAAATGGCTTTAAAAAATATAAAAGATGACTGACTATACACTTGGGCCTCATTTGATAAACTACATAGGAATCAGATTAACTACATTTGTGGGAAGAATCACTGAAAAAGCTAAATATCATCAGTAAAAACCAGGCAGGCCAAGAAAAACTATGGAACAGACCATCAATTACCAACATGCAAGTTCAAGTTGAAGATGAAGAAAGAGAAAAATAGTTGACAAGAAACAAAATATAAACTTGAGTTTATCCCACCTAAATTTAAATACCACCTCAAGAATAGGTTTGAGGTACTGAACAAAATTACCAAAGACCAACTGAGTTGACGAATGACATCAAGGATATCATTCATGAAGAAAGCAAAAGATTATTACAAAGAAAAGGAAGAAAGTAAAGACCAGAATGTGTGTTGGAAAAGAAAAAAAATGATTGTAAAATGGTATAACCACTCTGGAAGACAGTTTAGCGTTTCCTCAAAAAATTGGATGTAGAAACTCCATATGAATACTAGGAATATACTCCAAGGCAATTAGCACTGAGACACAAATGGAGATCTATCTATACACTAAGGTTCATAGCAGTATTATTCACCATTGCAAGATCATGGAAACAGGCCAAATGTCCAACTACAACTGAATGGATTGAGAAACTGTGATACATTCACCCAATGAAATCCAATCCTGTCCTATCCTATCCTATCCTATCCTATCCTAATTATACTACACTTAGGAGCAACAGTATTAAAAAATACTACATAACTTGGGGGAGACTGGAGAACATTATACTGAGGGAACCAAGTTAGTCTCACAAGGACAAATATTGAATAAGACCATTATTGTAATAATAGAAGAATAATCAGTAAAACTTGTATGGGGACCAAAAGAAGGAAGTAATGGGAGTAGAGGGGTCAAAAGAATAAAAGAAAGAAGACAAAAGGCCTCATCACTGGACTGATAAGAAACACTATAATAAATGGAGAAAAGATTGAAAGTCTGTGATTGCATCTTGCTTGGATCCACAATCTACACCCTTGGTACTAGCAATCAGGAGAGTAGGATACCTATTCCATTGAGTAAGTGTGCAGTCAGGGACCTCACCAAATTATTTAGGAACAGTGAAGATTAAGGCACACCTAATTCAGAGTATGGTTTTTCAATCACTAGCTATGCAACTGAGAGTTACATAACGAATAAGAATGAAAGAAGAATTGATAGTTTTGAGTTTTGTAGGATAAAAGTATTGCATATCCTATGAATTACCAAATGAAAAACAATTATATCTTAGAATAAGTGTAGACATAGTGTTCCTTAGAAGGAAGGATTGTGAAGCTTCATCACATCTACTTTGGGCACAACATAGGACAAAATTCAAATCTGTTGTTCATAGAATCACTGTGAGTCATACTCGATAGCACCCAATAATAACAACAACATGGGCAAAATATTGATTGACACAGGAAGCATCAAAAGAAAATTGATGGAATGCATAGCTGTGATTGTTGTTGTGTATCTTTGTGAATCTGAACCAATTCTTAGCAGGCTTTTCAACAAGTTTGCAGAGGTAGTAAATCGTACAGGAGACTGTCTATCCTTCTTATGTAGGGCCGCTGGTGGATTCAAATTGCAAGCCTTTGGGATTTCAGCACAGCTTCTTACCACTAGCCCATTAGAATACTCAGAGTCACTACCAAAAATCATTGGTATGCTCAACTATTTCAGTAGAGGGCAAATAATCAAGACTGGCAGAAGAAGTTCTAGTTTCGTGGAAGGCATTAGTGAAGACTAAGGTTCCCAAAATTGATAAAATATCAATTGAAATGTTCCAACAAATAGTTGTATTATGGGAAATTCTCATTTATATATGTCAAGAAATTTAGAAGATATCTATCTATTCAATTGACTGGGGAAAAAACACAACATATATTTGTTCACTTCAAAGAATGATAAACCAAAGGAAACAAGTAAATTATCAAACAGTGTAATTTGTATTTTGTTGTTGTTGTTGTTTTTGTTGTTATGTGCCGTGGAGTCACCTGCAACTCACGGTGACCCTATGTACAACAGTCCTAAACACTGCTCTATCCCTTGTTAATCTTACTGTCTCTGACATACCTTTCCCCATTACCCCAGTGACTGAGTCAATCCATCTCATTGAGGGTCTTCCTCTCCTACGCTGTCCCTTCACCCTCCCAAGCATGATGCCCCTCTCCAAGGACTGATGCTGCCTTTCAACATGTCCAAAGTAGGTCAGAATCCTTGCCTCCAAGGAGCAGCCTGGCTTCACCCTCTCCAGGAAGAACTTGTTTTTAATCCTAGCAGTCCATGATATATTCAATATTCTTCTCCAGCACCTCAGCTCAAAGATATCAGCTCTCCTTCTATCATTCCTAGTTATTGTCCAGCTCTCTGATGCATAGCAAATAATTGCAAGAATCATGGCCTGTATCCTTAGTCTCCAAACAGACATCATTGCTCTTCAATACTTTGGAGAGGTCTTTGACAGCAGACTTCCCAATGCAATTCATCTTTTAATTTGTATTTAACTCACATAAATTCTTGCTGAAGATTATTTAAAAAGGGTTGTAACATTATAACAGAAAAGTACCAGAGATTTAAATCAGGTGCAGAAGACGACAGGTAATGAGGGTACCATTGCTAATGCCAGACACATCTTGTTTCAAAGCAGAGAGTAACAGAAAGTTATTTTTATTGACTTTGCCAAGACTTTAAATTGTGTGGATCATAAGAAATTATGGGTAAGATTGTGAAAAATGGAAGTTCAAAAACAGTTGTATTCATGCACAGCTTATACAAAGATATAGGGGCAATCTTTCAAACAGAGCAAAGTGTGTGCACTAGAGTTGTACCCTTTCATCACACTTAGTCTGTTGTCTAAGCAAATAATCTGAAAAACAGAACTATGAATGAAGAAAGAATGACCAGCAATGTGCAGATGACAAAACTTTGCTTGTTGAAAGTGAAGAGGATTCCTGTAAAATTTATCTGGTTTACATCTGGTAAAGAGGACTCCTGTGCAATCCATGTGTAGATACATGTGTATAGTCTCCATTTATGTTGTGAAAAGGGATATATGAATAGAATTAATAATGAATAGAATGTTGGTTTTACAAAATTCTATTATGAGATATCTGGCATCATTTCTGTTACCAAGGTCATATTTTCCAACTAACAATCATTCTTTGCTTCTGACTTTCTCATTCCCAATCACTATAATATATGCTTAATAATGCTTGTTAAATAATACTTTTTTCAATCACTAGTTCATTAAGATATAGCACAAAATATTGCTTGTTTGAATCATTATCATTACCTATTTCTAGCACTTGTAAGTTCTTCCTAATATAGTGTTATAGTGTACTAGCTTTCATATTTTAGGAGTGATGTAAAAAATGGAGACAACTATAAAAGGAAACAGTATTGTAATTTGATCATATAATTGTGGATAAGTTGAATGCATTAGTAGTGTTAAAGGAAAAGGGACAGTTATTTTCAAATATACAAATGACTAAATATATGTGTATAGGTATAGCATTGGTCTGTCCATTTGCTGTATAGAGGTAACTCATGGTTGCTGTGATGCTAAACACTGTGACACTGATGTGTCAAATGTGATAATGGCTACCCATGGTAGACGGTGTTTTGTGGAGCTCCCTGATTAAAACAAGCATGGATGCCCCTCTCCAAGGACCTGTCTCTTCTTACAAAATATCTAAAGTACTGCCAAGAAAACAAACAGATTCATCCTGGAGAGGGTTAAACCAGGCTGCTCTTTGGAGGCAAAGATTCTGGGGCTCCGTCTGACATATTTTGGACATGTTGTAAGGAGAGACAGGTGTTTAGAGAGGGCCATCATGCTGGGTAGAGTAGAGGGACCGCGCAGGAGGGGAAGACCCTCTATGAGGTGGATTGATTCAGTGACTGGGGTAATCGGGATGGGTGTGTCAGAGGCAATGAGATTGGCACAGGATAGAGCAGGGTTTAGGGCTGTTGTACATAGGGTCGCTATGAGTCGCAAACAACTCGACGGCACATAACAACAACATGAGTTGTCTATGACTTGATGGCACTTAACAACAAACAACAGATGCCCTCAAGTTGAGTCTGACTTAGCAATCCTATGCACACAACAGATCTGAAACCTGTCCTATTTTGTTCCAGCCTTATCAGCTTTGACATATTTGAATTTGTTGTCACAGTCACTATGTAAGTCCATCTAATTGAGTGTTGTCCTCTCTTTTACTGACTCTCTACTTTCCCAAACATGATGTCCCTTTCCAAGGAATAGCTTTTCTTAGCAACATGGCCAACGTGAGTGAGATGAAGCTTTACCATTATTTCAACTAAGGAACATTCTGTCTGCATTTTCTGTAAGACATATCTGTTTATTCTTTTGAATGTCCAGGTATATTCACCACTGTCCTCCAACATTACAACTCAAAGACATCAATTCTCCTTCTGCTATCCTTATTCATTATCTAATTTTCAGATTTACAGTAGATGATTGAAAAGACCATGACTTGAATTAGAAGTGTCTTGGTCTTTAAAATGACATCACTGCTCTTCAGGAATTTGGAGAGGTCTCCGACAGTCAGACTTTCCCAATGCAATACATCTCCTGATCTATTGACTACTGGTTCCAAATGTGTTGATTGTGGATCTAAACAAAATGAAATTATGGACAACTCCAATCTTTCCTCCATCAATCATGACGTTGCTTATCTTTCAATAGTGAAGATTACTTTCTTCTTGATGATGAGATTTAATCCATTTTGAAGGCTATAGTATTTCATCTACAATGAGCTCTTCAAGTTCTCCTCCCTTTCAGAAAGCAAAGTTGTGACATCTGCATAATGTAGGTTGTTGATAGGTCTTCTTCCAATCTTAATTACATATTTTTCATAAATGAATTATTTACTTCTTGAATGATATACTCAGCATACAAATTAAATAGGTATGGAGAAAGGATTTTCCTGATTTAATTTTTTTTTGTTATTGTACATTTTCTTTCTCTCCATTCCCTCTCCCAGCCCATCCTGAAATGTACTCGTTGCTTCTTAATTTTTAAGCCATGCAGTTTTCTCTTACTCTGTTCAGATGACAACTTCTTGATCTAGGTTTAGGTTTCACACAAGTAAACAAGTAAAGCCAAGTGTCCTTGGATTCCCAGTTTTCTCAATGTTAGCCATAATTTGTGATACACACAAAAGCTTTTGCATAGTCAGTAATGCACAAATTGACATTCTCCTGGTATTTTCTTCTTTCTGTCAGGATCCATAGGACATCAGAAATTATATCCCTGGTGCCACAGTCTCTTCTAAACCCAACTTGAAGTTCTGGGAGTTCTCTTTCAGAGTATTGTTCTACCTATTTTAGGATGATGTTTACTATTTTTTGCTTGCATGTGATATTTTTGATACTGTTTGATAATTTCCATGCTATGTTAGATCATCTTCTTGGGAATAGGAACAAATGTGCATCTCTTCCAGTTAGTTAGCCAGGTGACTGTCTTCTAAATTTGTGGCACAGACTGGTGAGCTTGTCCAGAGTTGCACATGTTACTTGAAACGTATCAATTGGTATATCATTAATTCCCAATGCATTATTTTTTAACAACATCTTCAGTGCAGCTTGAACTTCTTCCCTATTACTCTTATCTCTTAATTAAAAAGAAAGAAGAGCTGACCAAAATTTAAAATGCATTATATAGCTGTTCCTGTGGATTTTGCAACCTGGGGAATAAGAAATATGTACAAAATTTCCCTTTTAGGAAGATCTTTCTATGACTTATTTCATTGTTAGATATTTAAGACAATTTACAGTTAAATATTACCTAAGGAACAACAGTTTCTTAGCTAGAACAGTACATGGACAGGAAACTTCCAGAACTTTAAGAGGATCTAGAAGGGGCCATGACACCAGGGACATCATTGCTGATGTCAGATGGATCCTGACTCAAAGTAAAGAATACCAGAAGAATGTGTATTTATGCTTTATTGACTATACAAAGGTGTTTGACTGTGTGGAGCATAACAAGTTGTGGCTGACATTAAGAAGAATGGGAGGGTTCCCAGAGCACTTAATTGTTCTCATGCAAAACTTATACTTGGACAAGGAGGCTGTTGTGTGAACAAAGGAGGGGACAACTGTATGGTTTAAAATTGAGAAGGAAATGAGTCAGGGTTTTATTCTCTTTCCATACCTATTCAATCTGTCTGTTCAGCAAATTACCTGAGAATCTGGACTCTATGAAGAGGAATGTGACATTCGGATTGTGGGGAGACTCGTCAATAATCTGCATTATGCAGATGACACACAACTGGACTTGCTGAAAGTGAGAAGGACTTGAAGAATTTGTTACAGAAGATGAAGGAGTGCAGCCTTCAGTATGGATTGCATCCCAATATCAAGACAACAAAGATTCTTACCATTGAAGCAGTGTCATGATTGATAGAGAAGAGACTGAAACTGTCAAGCTTCATCTTGCTTGGATTCACAATTAAAACCCTTGGTACCAGAAATCAATAAATAAGGAGATGCACTGCACTGGGAAAATCTGTAGTTAGAGACTTATCCAAAGCATTGAGGAATATTGATGTCACTTTGAGGTCTAAGGTGGGTCTGATTCAGGCCATAGTCTTTCTTAATTCTAGCTATGCATCTGAGAGCTGGACAATGAATAGCAATGACAGGAAAAGGATTGATGCTTTTGAGCTGCAGTGTTGGAGAAGAGCACTGAACATCCTATGGGCAGCCAAGAGAGTAGGGATGTTTTGGAAAGGGTGCAGCTGGAGCGCTCTTTGGAGGCAAGAATTATGAGGCTTCACCTCCGATATTTTGGGCATGTTACTAAGAGGGGCTATTACTTGGAGAAGTATATGATGGGGGGAAGGATGAAGGATTGGTGAAAAAGTGGAAGACTCTCAACTAGGTGTATTAACATATTGACTGCTGCAATGGGCTCTTGTGTGTCAGAAAGTGGAGGTTGGTACAGGATAGAACTGGGTTCAGATCTCTTGTTCATAGAATCATTATGAGTTATACTTGGCTCAGCAGCACCTAACAACAAGAATCAATATAGTTTTATCACATTAAGATTATACAGAAGAAGAATATGATTATCTGGTAGCTTCAATATTGATGTTGTTGTTGTTGTTACGTGCCGTCGAGTCTCCATACCTTTTCAACGTATATGCAGAAGAGATTATCCGGGAGGCTGGGCTCTATGAGGAGAAATGTGGGGGTCAAGATTGGTGGACGATTTATCAACAATCTGCGTTATGCGGATGACACAACCCTGCTTGCTGAAACTGAAGAGGACCTGAAGCGCCTGCTGCAGAGTGTCAAGGACTGCAGCCTACAATATGGATTGAGGCTCAATGTCAAGAAGACAAAGATTCTCACCACTGGACCAATTGGCAGCATCAGGATGGGTGGTGAAGAGATTGAGATTGTACACAGCTTTAGTTTGCTTGGCTCCGTAGTCAACAGTCTTGGCACCAGCAGCCAGGAAATTAAAAGGCGCATTGCAATGGGAAAGTCTGGGGTTAGGGACCTCTCCAAAGTGCTGAAGAGCAATGGTGTCTCTTTGGAGACTAAGGTGCGTCTGATACAGGCCATAGTCTTTGCAATCACCTGTTATGCATCAGAGAGTTGGACAATGACCAAGGAGGATAGAAGGAGAATTGTTGCCTTTGAGCTGTGGTGCTGGAGAAGAGTATTGAGAATACCATGGACTGCTAGGAAAACAAACAGATTTGTCCGGAAAAGGGTTAAACTGGGTGGCTCCTTGGAGGCAAGGATTCTGAGGCTCCGTCTAACATACTTTGGACATGTTGTGAGGAGAGACCGGTCCTTGGAGAGGGACATCATGCTTGGGAGGGTGGAGGGACAGCGCAGGAGAGGAAGGCCCTCTATGAGGTGGATTGATTCAGTGATTGGGATAATTGGGATGGGAGTGTCGGAGACAGTGTGATTGGCACAGGACAGAGCAGAGTTTAGGGCTGTTGTACATAGGGTTGCTATGAGTCGCAGGCGACTCGACGGCACATAACAACAACAACAACAAGTCATTGGTGATAAAAAATTCTGTCATTCAACCTCTAATCTCTTTTCTATTGCTAATGACCTTGGGAACTGATTGTGTAGTGGTCTGCAAGCATGCTGTCTGGTCCAGTCTTGACCCAGACTTCTCCAAGCAAAAAACGTGATTCAACTGAATGTTGAAATTATCAAACAATATCATTAACAGCACATGCAAGTAAGTCATGCTAAGTATTATTTTTAAATGGCTAGAACAGTACATTGACAGAGAAATGCCTGAATTTCTTGCTGGATTTAGAAGAGACCTTGATCCCATTGTTGAAGTCAGATGGATCTCAGGTGAAAGCAAAGGGTACCAGAAGGGAGTTTACTTGTAGTTTGTATTTTTGACATGTTGTGAGGAGAAACCGGTCCTTAGAGAGGGACATCATGCTTGGGAGGGTGGAGGGACAGCGCAGGAGAGGAAGGCCCTCTATGAGGTGGATTGATTCAGTGACTGGGGTAATTGGGATGGGAGTGTCAGAGGCAGTGCGATTGGCACAGGACAGAGCAGAGTTTAGGGCTGTTGTACATAGGGTTGCTATTAGAAAACAAATAAATGTAAGCATTTATTACAGAGATGATGAAAATATTGGCTTACATGGCTATTTACCAATTAACTGTTGGAGAGAAAGAAGCTAAAATTATAGTAGGCTTCTTCTTCTTTTTTTCTTTTTTTAATTTCTGCTGTTGTCTATAGAAATAAAAGATTAAACTTCTTATCTAGTTGCATCTTCTTTATTAGGGTTGCAAACATTAATTGTCTGGGATGGGGGAAAATGCATTACTTGTTTACTTCTTCTTTGTCAAAGAAGAAGTCTTTGGTGGTCAGAAACTGTCTCCAGCTATTAACATTGAGACAGTGCATAACCAATGATTCTGACCCTTGATTTTCCTATAATGGTAGTGACATTGATTGCATATTAGGTGAAGACACACAAGTTCTTTATGAATGTTATCTAAAATTCTTGAGGGTTTTTTTTAAGGTGAATGTCACAAAGTTAAAAATTTGTGCTTGAAAACTTTGAATTGAAAACAATATTAAAAACAAAACAACTCCTTTTAACTATATCAAAATCAGCTTCTATTTCAACATGCCATACCATTTTACTTTTTAAAAACTCTTTGATGAAAAGATTTAAGTCCTGAAAGTAAAAAAGATAAAATTTTAATAAAAGTATTAAAATTGACACAAGTACTGCATTCTTTCTTCTTAAAAAATTTAGAAAATCTTTCAAATGGTGCATATATCTTCAGTTACAGTATAGTTTGCTGCCCCCACCTATTCTCTCCAACAAAACAGGAGTCCATTACCTTTTTCTTCACACAACAGTGATCTGTATTCTTGGTTCCCTGGAAGTATGATTGAAGAAATCGATTGCCATCTGTCCCCTAACATATTTCTTGAATGCTTATGAAGAAGGGTAAAGTTAGTTATATTTTAAGAATTTTAATTTATATCAGTTAAAGGGTTTGAATATGATAGTACAGAAGTGGATTTAGCATTTGAAGAGTGTGAGCTTGGTATTGATTATTTCATTCATGGAACTGAAATTCTTTTTAGCTTCTGACTGGAGAATGTGTGTAAATAATGGAAGAAAAGAAGAAGATAAGAGCAAAGAAAAATATCTTTAAAGTTAGAATTTTAAAAAACTTTTAAAAAAGTAGGAGGAGGGAGGATGGACAGAGGGAGGGGAGTAATCATAGGGTCACACAACTTGATGGGTGGAGAGAGGGATAAGCCAAGGAATTAGGAAATATTCTGTATTAAAAACAATGTATATGAACTTTGTAAGTAAACCAGTTGTTGTTAAGTGCCTTCGCGTTGTAGGCGGCTCATAGCAACCCTATGAACTAAAGTCCTGGACACCTATAAAACTTTTGTCCTTTCTCCAGGTTCATAGGGTTTCCAGATGCAAGCTATTATGGAAGTGGATGCCACTCCTGCTTCCAAGCTTGTTTTAATACGGGACCTCTACCAAACACTGTCCACCATGATGAACCGTTCTTGCATTTGACTTTTGGCTAGTCTCCATGGAGGCTCCTCTTGGTGACAGGCAAGGGAAGTTTCTGGGGTCTTTTTCGTTGTGTGTTACTGTCCTTTTTTTAGCCTTCAAAGGTGGATGGGCGGCCCTGTCCCTTAGAGTGAGGGTAAGTAAGGGTGGGGTCCAACCACCGGAGCACTTAAAATTCTATCGGGTTCTGGTCTGTGGCCCTCAGACCAGCCTTTAATTGATTTTGGTGAAACATTCTTCTAGGTCGTGTAACCCTGGTATGTCCACTTGCTGTACAGAGGTAACTCATGGTTGCTGTGAAGATGAACACTGTGTCACTGAGAGTAAACCAGTATAAAATAAAAAAAGAAAAAGAAATTTTAAAAAAGATAATTACAATGATATTTAAAAAATAATTATTGTAATTGTAGAGAAAGGTTACAGAGATTGCTATTCCATTAATACACACTTTCCTCCCTCCTCCTCCTTCGATTCACTTTGTAAATCTTGTCTTGCTCCAGATTGTTAATTGTACTACATAATAGTTACTCATGATGGATGCTGGTAGAGCTCCCAGATTTAAACAGGCTTGGAAGCAGGAGTGGCATCTACTTCTGAAATAGCTTGCCTCCAGAAACTCTCTAAACTTAGAGAAATGATGGGAGTTATACAAAAGTTCAGGTCTTTCATTCATAGGGTCGCTATGAATCATCTACAACTTGATGACACTTAACGACAACAACATATGATATCTAGATTGTCCTTCCCTTCACCTATTCCAGTATAGTGTTGATTATTACACATTCTTTTCCTGCACTCCCTTCTTGACCTTTTTATCAATCCTCTTGTAGGAACGCTGGTCTTATGCAGTATTTCTCCTTTGATGAATAAGGTATTTCATAAATTTATAAAGAAAATCAGCATAAATATCTTCCAAACTCATTTATGTTTTGTAGTGTTTTATGTGTTCATTATTTTCCATTTTATGAATGTTCCACAATTTCTTTATCTATTTGTGTGTTGATGGGCATTTGGGTTGCTTCCATTTCTTCACTATTGTAAATAATATTACAATTAACTTGGGTGTGCATATGTTTGTTTGTTGTCACAGCCCTGATTTCTCTAGGGTATTTTCTGTAATGGGATAAGCTGCGTCAAATTATATTTTTATTTTCAACTTTTTGAGGAACCAACAGACTGTCTTCACTAGTGGTTGTACAATTTTGTTTCCACCAGCAGTATTTAAGAATCTTGATCTCTCCACATCCTCACCAGCATATGTTGTTTAGTATCCTGTTGAACTTTTGCTATTGTAGTGGAAATGAATCTCATTGTTGCTTTATTTTCATATCTCTAATATAATAATTTGGGGAATTTTTTTCATATCTTTTTTGTCATTTGACTTTGTACCTTATTTGTTTATTAACATCTTCCATCCATTTTGTGACTTGTTTGCCTTTTTTTAATTGAGATTTTAATGAACGTTTATATGTGGATTTCCATTCACTTATTGTTGCACATTTTTGTCCCTTCCCCCTTTCCCCCCAGTTCACTTTTTTCCTAGGGAAAAAATTTCTTTCATTTTTATACAGTCACCCTCCCCCCCTCCAGGTCTACATTACTATGCAACTCTAATTCTAGACTTTTGTCATGCCAAAATACCTAATCATATATTCCTTTTATACAGTTCTCTCCCTTGTCTGTTTCAATGCTATGTTCATTATTTAACCCCTTTTCTTAGTTTCTCCAAAAATCCCATTTCACTCCTGAGAAATTAACTCAGCATAATGTTCTTCAGGGTCACCCATTTTGCATAATACTTCATGAGTTCTTCATGATGCATAATATCCCATTGTGTGAATATACCATGTTCTCTATCCATTCATTTGTTGATGGGAACTTGGGGTATTTCCCCAAACTCTTTGCTATTGTGAACAAAACGGCAATAAACGTGGATGTGCACATATCTGGTTGAGTGTCAGTTCTGGTTTCTTTAGAGTATATTTCCAGAAATAGAATTGCTGGGTCAATTTCCAACTTTTTGAGAAAGCACCATATTGCCTTCCATAGTGTTTCCACCATTTTACACGTCCACCAAGAGTGAAACCAGTTTCTCCACAACCTCGCCAGTATTTATTGTTTGTTGCTCTGTTGAATTTTGCTATTCTTACTGGGGTGAGATAATATTTCAGAGTTGTTTTGATTTGCATCTTTCTTAGAACTAGGAATTTTGAACATTTCTTCATGTGTTTGTTCATCATCTGGTGGTATTCTTTAGTGAAGTGACTGTTCATATCCCGTGCCCACTTTTCAATTGGGTTGTTTACCTTTATCTTGTTGTGGTGCTCGAGTATTTTAAAAATCCTAGATGTAAGTCCCTTCTCAGACATGTCATTACCAAATCTTTTTTTTTCCCAGTCTGTGGCTTCCCCTTTTTTACCCTGTTGGTAAAGTTTTTGGATATGCATAGGCATTTGATTCTTAGAAGGCCCCATTTATCTGTTTTATCCTCTCCTGGTTGTAGGTTTTTCAAGATGCTTGGAAAACTGTTCCTGTTGTGGATTATTGCTTCTAGAGTGCTTCCAAGCTTTTATCTAATGAAGTTTATAGTCCTTGGCTTTAATCCTAGGTCCTTCATCCACTTTGAGTTGGTTTTTGTGTGTGGTGTGAGGCGTGGGTCTTCTTCGAGTTTTCTGCAGATAGTTTTTCAATTTTGCCAACACCGTTTGTTAAAAAGGCTGTTGTTTTCACATTTAATTGATTTTATCTCCTTCTCAAAAGTCAGTTGACCGTAGGTATATGGGCTGATTTCTGGGTTCTTAATTCTATTCCATTGATCTATGTGTCTTTGATTGTACCAGTAACACACTGTCTTGACCACCATGGCAGTGTAGTAGGATTTGAAATCAGGGAGTGAGATGCCTTCTACCTTGTTTCTCTAAGGAGTATTTTGCCTATTTGGGGTGTCTTTCCACTGCAAATGAAACTGGAGATTGCCTTTTCCATCTCGTTGGAGAATGGAATTGGTATTTGTATTGGGATTGCATTGAACATGTAAGTTGTCTTTGGTAGTATTGCCATTTTCACACTATTGAGTCTTCCTTTCCAAGAGCAAGTTATATTCTTCTATTTTTCCAGGTCTCTTTTTGTTTCTTGTAGCAATATTTTGTAATTTTTTGTGAATATACATTATGCTTCTGGTTAGATTTACTCCCAGTATTTAATCTTGTTATTAGCTATTGTGATAAGTATTGTTTTTCTTAGTTCCAGTTCTGTATTCTCTTTGTCACTGTAGAGAAATCCAATTGATTTTTGTATATTGATCTTGTATCCTGTCACTTTGCCGAAATGGCCAACTATGTCCAGTAGTTTCTTGCTTCGTCTTTAGCATTTTCTTAGTATATTATCATATCATCTGCATAGAGAGATAATTTTACCTCCTCTTTGCCTATATGGATACCTCTTATTTCCTTCTCTTGTCTTACTGCTACTGCTAAGGCTTCTGATAAAATAATGAATAGGAGAGGTGATAGTGGGAATCCTTGCCTAATTTCTATTCTCAAAGGGAATGCCCTTAACCTCTTTCCAATGAGAATAATGTTGGCTGTTGAATTTTCATATATACTTTTGACTTGTTGAGTAAAAAACATTTATCTTTATTTTTATTTTTAACCCCATTTTTTTGAGTGTTTTAATCAGGAAATAGTATTGGATTTTCTCAGAGGTCTTCTCTGCATCAGTTGATAGGATCATGTGATTCTTGTTCTTTGCTTTGTTAATGTGAAGAATTACTTGCATACCTGTTATGAATTTCACTTGGTCATGGTGAATTAAATTTTTTATGTATTGTTGGATTCTATCAGCCAGGCTTTTATTCAGGATGTTTGTATCTATGTTCATGAGAGATATTGACCTATAATTTTCTATTTTGGTGGTGTCATTACCTGGCTTTGGTATCAAGGATATGTTTGCTTCATAGAATGAGTGTGGGAGAATTCTATCTTTTTCTGTTTTCTGAAATAGTTTATGTATACTTGGTGACAGTTCTCTGAATGCTTGACAAAATTCACTTGTAAACCATATGGTCCAGGGCTTTTTTTTTAAATTGGTTTATTACCTTTTCAATTTCTTCTTTTGTAATGGGTCTCTTCAACTCTTCAATTTCTGTATGTGTCAGTTTAGGTAGGTTGTGATTTTCTAAGTATTTGTCCATTTCCTCTAGGTTTTCATATTTGTGTGAGTATAGTTTTTCCATAATATTCCATTGTTAACCTTTTCATTTTAGTCAGTTCTATTATGACATTTTCTGTTTTATCTCGCATTCAGATTGTTTGTGTCTTTCCCTTCTTTTGTTAGTTTTGTTAGGGGTTTGCCAATTTTATTGACCTTTTCAAAGAACCAACTCCTGCTTTTGTTGGTGGTTTCAATTGTTTTTCTGTTTTCTATTTCATTTCTTTTTACCCACATTTTTTTTTATAATTTCAGGTTTTTTTGAGGGTGTTAGTTTTCTTTTTCAATTTGTTGGAGATATTGGAATAGAGAGTCAATGGTCATTTTTTCCTATCTTTTTATGTATTTGTTTATTGCTATAAGTTGACCTCTGAGTACTGCTTTGGCTATTTCTCAGAGGTTTTGGTAAGTTGTGTTTTAATTGTCATTTGTTTTAAAAAATTTTTTTATTTAATATTTTATTTCTTCTAGCACCCACTCCGTTCAAGCAATGTGTTGCTCATCTTCCAAATGTGTGCTTCTTATCCTCTTTATCCTCTTCATATTAATTTATAATTTTGTAGAATCAAGGTCTGAAAATATAGTTTGTATTATTTCTATGTTTTTGAACTATTGGTGCTTGTCTTGTGACCTAAAATGTGGTCTATTCTGGAGAACATTCCTTGGAAATCAAGGTCTACTGTGCTTTTTTGGTGGGTGCTTTAGCCTATAAAAATCTATAAGAACCAGTTAATTTATTGTGTGGTTTAATTCTTCAGCATCTTTGTTGAGTTCCTTTCAGGAAGTTCTATCTATCTTTATTTTCAGAGTGGTGTATCGAAGTCTCCACTACTATAGTTGTTGTTGTTGTTATGTGCCATCGAGTCGTTTGCGACTCATAGCGACCCTATGTACAACAGCCCTAAACCCTGCTCTATCCTGTGCCAATCACATGGCCTCTGACACACCCATCCCAATTACCCTAGTCACTGAATCAATCCACCTCATAGAGGGTCTTCACCTCCTGCACTGTCCCTTCATCTTACCAAACATGACGTCCCTCTCCAAGGACCTGTCTCTCTTTACAACATGTCCAAATTATGTCAGACGAAGCCCCAGAATCCTTGCCTCTAAGGAGTAGCCTGGTTTAACCCTCTCGAGGATGAACCTGTTTGTTTTCCTGGCAGTGCAGGGTACATTCAGTACTCTTCTCCAGCACCACAGCTCAAAAGCATCGACTCTCCTTCTGTCTTCCCTAGTCATTGTCCAACTCTCTGATGCATAACAAGCGATTGCAAATACCATGGCCTGTATCAGGTACACCTTAGTCTCCAGAGAGACACTGTTGTTCCTGAGCACTTTAGAGAGGTCCCTAACAGCAGACTTTCCCATCGTGATACGCTTTTTGATTTCCTGGCTGCTGGTGCCAAGAGTGTTGACCATAGAGCCTAGCAAACTGAAGCTGTGAACAATCGCAATCTTTTCGCCATCCATCCTGATGCTACCAATTGGTCCCGTGGTGAGAAACTTTTTCTTCTTGATATTGAGCTTCAATCCATAATGAAGGCTGCACTCCTTGACCCACTGCAGCAAGCATTGTATGTCCTCCTCAGTTTCAGCAAGCAGGGTTGTGTCATCTGCATAA
>NW_006400144.1:893074-899253 GCF_000299155.1 Elephantulus edwardii
ATATACATGTTCTGACACATATGTAGTTACCCTGAGGGAGAATTGACACCATAGCAACTGGATATTTTACATATGTATATTTTGATTAGTTTTCCACAGTAACTTCAGAATACTTCTTCATGTATCTAAAAATCTTGTTCTTACTCTCTGCTTTGCTCTGAATAGTTCTGATTTGGGAAATTTTTTAACCTTAGCTAGAAGATTTATATTTTATTAACTTGATGTTAGTTACTATAAGCCTAAATACCAATTAGATCCAAAATTGCAAGCACTCATAAAACCTGAAGCTCTGTAATCATACTAAATCTTACTGTGTAAGGGAAAATAATTTGTATTTCTGTGGTACTCTCTGTGAACTTAGCAAGCATCTGCCTGGATTGTTTGCTAAGCTTTCTGTAGTTTTGTAAGACAAAGGCTAAATTAAGTTTAAAATACCAAACTGAAACACTATGAGTTCAAGAAGAACAACTCCAAGGCCACAAATCACCAATGAAAAGAACGTTCCTGTCTGTGTAGCCTGTGCCCTGGTGTCAAGAGATGACTTTCTGATGCAAAGGGGAAATCCCCACTAAAATGGAACTTCCAGAAGAACAGCTGGGAACAGCAAAATAAAGCAACTGTGTGTGATATCTTTCTACACATCTGGATGCAACTAGACCATGATTCTCACACTTGTATATTTTCTGCTTTAACATGGGGAGCCTCTAAGTCTGTGTTTATAGTCCTGGAGATGTAATTCATTCCTGTACTTTGTTGTCGACAAGTTCAAGTACCTACTGAACTCTCCTGGCTCACTTTTGTGATTCTTTTAGATTCCACCTATTAACAATGATGGGATACTGAATATCCGGGTCCTAGCGCCACTTTATAGGAGCTCTGGTGGTCTACTGGTAAGAAACTATGTTGCAGTCCTGAAGACACACAGTTCAAATGCACCAGCTGCTCTGCAGGAGGATAGGCAGTCACCTCCTGTGCAATTTTCTGCTTCTTAAAACTTACTGGAGGGTCACCTATGGATC
Source organism: Elephantulus edwardii (assembly GCF_000299155.1). Lineage (NCBI taxonomy): Eukaryota > Metazoa > Chordata > Mammalia > Macroscelidea > Macroscelididae > Elephantulus > Elephantulus edwardii. The sequence continues at coordinate 894,094 of NW_006400144.1, forward strand.
CGTTCTGATTTGATTGTACACAGCAACAAGTGCCACTTTATAGGGTCACCTCAACAATACATAGTAACAACAACAATGCCACCTTGAATGAAACTCTGCTGGCTTAGTGATATAGAATTATACTGCCAACTTAAAAGCAAATAGAAGAAAGAGGAGCAATCTTATGCAATGTACTGCCTCTAAAAACCTACTGAAGGGTCAGCTATCAGTTGGTTCTGACTCAATGGTACTTAACAACAAAGTGCTACCTTGGTTCCTATTAGAACTATCATATGTTGTTTGTTCCTCATTTGAGTATCTCTCCTTCCACTCAATTCACAGGTTGAAATATGTGAGTCATTTATTGAGGCTTTTTCTGGTCTTTTCATTTTAAGTGAGTTGTCCCCTTTAACAGCGTCTATAGAACCTGGAGTAACATGGTTGTGTCAGAATCCTCTACTATGAATGAGGCAGCTGGTGCGACCTCATAATTCACCCTCCTGAGTTCTGGCTTCTGTTATGTTTTGCCCAAAGTTTATATAACTGTCATCAGTTATGGAAAAACTTATCTGTAGTCATTTACAAAGCATCTGGAGCAATGGATCGTATGGTTGGTGTTGTTGCTTGCCATCGAGTCAAGCATGACTCATAGACACCCTTTGAGCAAAAAGCCTGAAGCCTTTCCATAACTATCATCATTTATCAAAGTTCACAGAGTTTCCAGAGGCATCTTGTTTAGGAAGTGGATGCCACTCCTGCTTCAATGGATGGATACTCTAAACAGGAAGTAGATAGTTGATTACAACTGTAAAAGGACATAGTTTAGAATGAAATATGTACAGTCTTCTGAAATTGTTAGGAAAAGTACACTCAGTGGTTAGGGGAGAATGGTATCAGAAAACTATAGATAGACTAGAACTCTCTGAAAACATAATAGGCCCTATTGAAAGAATTCCAAAAGAGAGGCTTCTACTATTATCTTCTTTCAGTTTTGAAATCCAGAATGTAGATAACCTGTACAAAAGGAGATAAAGTTAAATCTGTGAGAACTGGACTTAATGGAATTGCTTTGTTTTTCTGGCTCATAGACATTTGATAGTGTGCAATCAGGCCTGACTTTTACAATTTTCTACTATTCATTTTAATGTAAAGTATTTGCATGTTTTTTTCTCTTGCCAATTTCTTCCATACACACGTTGTAGCTCTCATAAGTTTTACTAAAACATGTTGACCCCATGTTCCTCTTATTTTAAGGGCTTGTGAGTAGAGTTAAACTCCTTGAACAGAAACATAGGATAGTGCATGAGAGACCTGACTTGATTGATTGTAGTTTTAGCCAGGTTTCTTAAGCTATTGTTATTAGCTGTGGCACCATGCACAATGAGATAAAATGTTGCTGGTATTGCACCATTCTTATGATTAGTTGTAGTTCAGAAAATCGTGAAAAAATGAAACTTTTTGTTAGCTGATTTTTCATGTAGATGAATTGCAGACCTTTTTTCTTAGTTTGTCTCGGAATTTCTGCTGAAACATGTTCAGCTTCGTAGCAGGATGAAATATTGTGATGATGTCTGTGAAGTGGCAATGAATGACATTATTGATGAGGTATCAACCTTGGATCTCTCACATTAAGCTGAGAAGACTATCACTGGCCAGAATTTTAACCCTGTAAAATAACCTATTGTTCTTTTAAGAAAAGGAATAAACAAGCAAAGATGCCTCCTGGGTATTTCCCAAGCATCAATATGATAATACATCTGTCTGTATTTTTACTTCACAGAAGATTGGAAGCTATAAAAATGAAAAATATCATTATAATTATATGATAATGATAAATATGATAAATTGAGATTAGCTGTCTTCTGTAATTATATTAAAGGAATTAATATGCCTTCTTAAACTAAGAACATGGGGAAAAGACAGAACACACACTAAATTTTTCTATTTTTCTGGTGAATGATTTACAAAAATTACTGATGTCTTTGAGCTATGGTGCTGGAGAAGAGTACTGAATATATTATGGACTACTGTTGTTGTTATGTGCTGTCGAGTCCCTTGCAGCTCATAGCGAACCTATGTACAATAGTCCTAAACTCTGCTCTGTCTTGCGCCAACCGCACAGTTTCAAATACACCCAACCCAATTACCCGAGTCACTGAATCAATCCACCTCATAGAGGGCCTTTCTCTCCTGCACTGTCCCTCCACCCTCCCAAGCATGATGTCCCTCTCCAAGGACTGGCCCCTCCTTACAACATGTCCAAAGTATGTCAGATAAAGCCTCAGAATCCTTGCCTCCAAGGAGCCGCCTGGTTTAACCCTTTCCAGGATGAAACTGCTTATTTTGTTAACAGTCCATGGTACATTCAATACCCTTCTCCAGTACCACAGCTCAAAGTCATCAATTATCTTCTATCCTCCCTAGTCATTGTCCAACTCTCTGATGCATAACAAGTGATTGCAAAGACCATGGCCTGTATCAGACTCACCTTAGTCTCCAGAGAGACACCATTGCTCTTCAGTACTTTGGAGAGGTCCCTAACAGCAGACTTTCCCATCATGTTTTAATTTCCTGGCTACTCTTGCCAAGAGTGTTGACTGTGGAGCGAAGCAAACTAAAGCTGTGAATAATCTCAATCTCTAGCTGCCAATTGGTCCACTGGTGAAAATCTTTGTCTTCTCGACATTGAGCCTCAATCCGTGTTGAAGGCTGCAGTCCTTGACCCTCTGCAGCAAGCTCTTCAGGTCCTCCTCAGTTTCAGCAAGCAGGATTTTGTCATCTGCATAATACAGATTGTTGATAGATCTTCCACCAATCCTGACACCACATTTCTCCTAAAAGAGCCCAGCCTCTGGGATAATCAGTTCTGCATACAGGTTGAAAAGGTATGGAGACAGGACATACCTGGTGTACGGTCTTCCCAATTTTGAACCATGCAATCAGTGTTTCCTTGCTTTGTTCTGACCACTGCCTCTTGGTCCAAGTATAGGTTTCGCATTAGAACAATCAAATGTTCTGGGATTCCCATTCTTCTCAGAGTCAGCCACAGTTTGTTATGAACCACATAGTCAAACGCCTTTGCATAGTCAATGAAACATAGATGGACATTCCTCTGGTATTCCCTGCTTTCAACCAAGATCCATCTAACATTAGCTACAATGTCCTGAGTACCATGATCCCTTCTAAACCCAACCTGAACTTCTGGCAGTTCTCTGCTGATGTGCTGTTTCAGTCGTTTTTGTATGATCTTTTGTAGAATCGTGCTTGCATGTGAAATAAATGATATTGTTCTATAGTTTCCACACTCTGAATGGACTACTAGAAGATTAAATAGTTTCGTCCTAGAGAGGGTAATACCAGGCTGCTCCTTGGCAGCAATGATTCTGAAGCTTTGTCAGACATACATGGGACTTGTTCCAAGAAGGAACCAGCCCTTGGAGGGGGACATCATGCTTGGGAGGGTGGAGGGACAACACAAGAGAGGAAGACCCTCGATGAGATGGATTGATTCAGTGGCTAGAGTAAAGGGGGTAGGTTTGTTGAAGACAGTAAGGTTGGCACAGGATAGAGCAGATTTTAGGGCTGTTGTACATAAGGTCGCTATGGGTCACAGGTAACTTGACAGCATATAACAACAAAAGTATATTTAGAGAAAAATTCATTGGGTAATAATAATTTATTTTTATCAGTGCTCAACTATTACGCAGAATCATCTTTCATACTAGAGTCTGTGGATAAATCCAATTTCCTTTTCTATATTGATTGGAAGCTAAAATTAATGATATTTATTATATTTTGTTTCCTCCATTGCATGCTCCTCTAAAATTAAAAATCCTTTAAGAAATGTTACTCAGTATTGTAAAAAATGTAAATTATTGTTCCTTAGAGAAAGACAAAACCACAGCAAAGAAAGTGTTTGTTGTTGTTGTTGTTATGTGCCATCAAGTCGCTTGCTACTCATAGTGACTTTATGTACAAGAGCTCTAAATGCCGTTCTATCCTGTGCCAACCTAGCCATCTCAGACTCACTCATTCCCACCACTCCAGTCACAGTCACAGAATTGATCCATCTCATCGAAGGTCTTCCTCTCCTTCTCTGCCCCTCCACTCTGCCAAACATGATGTCCCTTTCCAAGGACCAGTCCCTCTTTGTAACATGCCCAAAGTATGTCAGATGAGGCTTCAGAATCCTTGACTCCAAGGAGCATTCTGGCATCACCCTCTCCACAACAAACCTGTTTGTTCTCCTAGCAGTTCACGGTATATTCAACACTTTTCTCCAGCACCACAGCTCAAAGGCATCAATCCTCCTTCTATCATCTCTATTCACTGTCCATTTCTCTGATGCATAGAACGTAATTGTGAAGATTGTAACCCGGATCAGGTGCACCTTAGTCTCCAGCCTGACATCATTGTTCTTCACTACTCTTGAGAGGTCCCTCACACTTGACTTTCCCAATGCAATTCATCTCTTGATTTCCTGGCTGCTGTTACCAAGAATGTTGAATGTGGAGCCAGGTAAAGTAAAGCTGTTAACTATCTCAATCTCTTCACCATCCGTACTGATGCTGCCAATTGGCCCAGTGGTGAGAATCTTTGTTTTCTTGATGTTGAGCTTCAATCCATATTAAAGGCTGCAATATTTGACCTTCTTCAACAAGCGCTTCAGCTTCAGGTCCTCCTTAGTTTCAGCAAGCAGGGTTGTGTCATCTGCATAACACAAATTGTTGATGACTCTTCCACCAATCCACATTCCTCCTCATACAGGTCAGCATCTAGGATGATCTGTTCTGCGTACAGATTCAAAAGGTATGGAGGCAGAATACATCTCTGACGGACCCCCTTCTTGATTTTGAACCATGTAGTGTCTCCTTGCTCTGTTCTGACGATTACCTCTTGGTCCAAGTATAGGTTTCGCATCAGCACAATCAAATATTCTGAGAAAGTGTTTAGGAAAAATAAATTTGTTTTAGAAAATTCTGAACAAATTATATAAATGAGAATTAGAATAAAATCTTTTATGTAACTTGAACTATAGCACTCTCTTGTAGGAATACTATTAATAGTGCCAATTTAGTCTTATGAAAATTTTTTTTGGTGATTTTGGTATTCCCACATTACCAAACTATACAGATTAAGCTAATTTGTCCCTGCATGAGAATTATGTTGTGGAGAAAAAAA
>NW_006400144.1:899438-910604 GCF_000299155.1 Elephantulus edwardii
CCCACCCCTACCCCGAGTATACTCCACTCTGCAACCCTCATTCTGGCCTCTTATAATAATCATAATGCCCTAAAGTATATTACTTTTAAACTATTTTCTCACTCATCAGCTTCAATGCAGTAAACATAATTTATCCAGTAAGGAAAAATATTTTTAATGGCTCTTTCTTTCTTATTATGATTTTATTATATTTCATACTGGTTTACTTACAGAGTTCGTTTTTGTTTTTTTTTAGAGTTCGTTTTTAAGACCAGATTTTTTTCCTTTTCTTTACTCACCTCTCCTTCTCCTCACCCCACCCCCACCCATCTCACACCTCTGCTTGTCCTCTCAATAGATCCTCATACTCATTCTACAATTATAGTCCTATACAGTGTTTGTCTTTGAGACTGAGTTAATTCACTGAGCATAATGCTTAATGCTCTCCAGTCCCTCCCATGTTAGGTAGTAATTTACAAAATTATTACTCCTGTGTGCTGCATAGTATTTCATTGTGTGAATGTACCATAATTTCTCAATCCATTCTATTGTGGTTGGGCATTTGGGTTGTTTCTATGTTCTAGGAATGGTGAACAATGCTCCTATGAACATTGGTATAAAAGTCTCTGTTTGTGCCTCAGTTCTAATTTTCTCCACGTATATTTCAAACAGTGGAATAGCTGGGTTATATGGAATTTCTATATTCAACTGTCTAAGGAAGTGCTAAGTTGCCTTCCAGAGTGGTTGTATCATTTTATAATCCCATTAATAATGTATTAGAATTCCTATCTTTCCACAAACTCTCCAAGATTTATTACTTGGTGTCCTGTTAAGCTTTACCATTGCTACAGAGGTAAGGTGGTATCTCATTGTGGTATTGATTTGCATCCCTCTTATTGCCGGTGGTTTGGAGCATTTCTTTATGTGTCTCCTGGCCACCTGAATGCCCTCTGTGAAAAGTCTTTCCATGTCTCCAGCCCATTTCTTTTTTACTTTAAAAAATTGTTTTCTGTGCAATAAATCAAGTACATTTCGCTTCATTCATGTACAGTTTTATATTTAATACAATAATTCATATACATTGTTTTATATAACTACTATTGATCAATGTCTTTTTTTTTGCCTAATGCAACATGTCTTTTTTAAAATAAAATTTATTTTAATTGTAATTTTTAATTGAAATTTTAATGTAAGTTTGTAGAGACTTTGGATTTCCATTCATTCATTGTTGCACATTTTCCTCCCTGCTCACCATTCCCCATTTTGGTTGGTTTGTCTCTTTGAAAAGCTAAAAAAAAATTATTTTATTATTATACAATTCCCCCCATTCACACTCCCCCAGTCCATTTTGTAATAGGATTATAAGTCTTTTTCTTCTGGAGGCCCAGAAGTAGTCTGTAAACTTTCGTTGTGAGACCCTTGCCAAATGTTTGTTCCCAGTCTGTAGGTTTTCTTGTAACCCCGTTGGAAAAAAGTTTTTGATAAGCATAGAGATTTAACCTTTAGAAGTTCCCATTCATCAATTTTATCCCCTTCACTGCATTTCTGGAAGGCTCTTTCTTAATATACTATTTCTGTTCTCATGTTTAAGATGCAAAATACAAATTAAAACAAATAAAACTGGGAAACTTGTAGTGTGTTTTGAATTGCACACCTAGATACAGTTGTTATGATTTTTATTATGGTTTACATAAACATAATCAGTGACTATACACATGGCACTCCCACGTAAACTATATTTGTGGAAATAGTTAAGCTCAACACTCACAGTCAAAACAAAGCCAAGGGTTGACTATGTTTGACTATATTTCAAATTAAAAGTGAAGGTGAAGAAAATTGACATTAAGTCCACAAGGACCAAAATAAGACCTTGAGTCTATCCCAACTGATTTTAAAAACCATCTCAAGAATAAATTTGATTCATTGAATACTAATGACCAAAACCCAGATGGTATGCTGATATCAAAGACATCATTCACAAAAAAAAGCAAAAGTTTATTGTAAGGACAGAGAAGACAGAAACAATCAAAGCAAATGTTAAAATAAATGCTGAAACCAGCACTGAAATCAAGTCAAAATAAAGAGAATGAATGTTGAAGCAAGAGAACGGAATAAAAAATACAACGTCTTATAATGAAATGTTCAAGAGATGGGATTAGAAAACCAAAAGGGAAAAATATGGTCAGCACTTCTTGAGTTAAAAGAACTGAAGAATAAATTCAAGCTTTATGCTGCAATACTGAATGATTCTATGAAAAATATTGAATGATGCAGGAAGCATCCAAAGATGTTACTGTACAATTTTTAGAAGTAGCATATGATCAGAAATCAAAAGTTCAGAAGGAAGAATTCCAAGCTGCACTCAAGACAACAGCAAAAACGGTTGTTATTGTGCCCCTGAGTCTGCTACAACTCATAGCGACTCTATGAACAACAGATCTGAACCTTGCCCCATGAATTGGTGAGATCTCAATTTACCAACTGAGTTGTTTCAGGAGATAGATGTCAGCCTTGGACATGCTCACTAATATATGCTAAGAAATTTGGAAGACTTGGCCAAGCAAGTGGAAAAAAATCCCTAATTTTCCCCCAATCAAAAAAGGTGACGGAATAAAAAAAGAGTATGGAAATTATCAAACAGTGTTATTAATGTCACAAGCAAGTAAAATCTTGCTGAAGATTATTTTAAAATGGCTGGAAAACTACATCTTTAGGTAACTGTCAGAAATATAAGCTGGATTCAGAAAAGGCTGTATTATGGGAGATATTATCGCTGACATCAAACAGATCTTGACTGAACACAGAGAATATCAGAAAGAATTTTACTTGTATTTTACTGATTATGCAAAGGCATTTGACTATGTGGATCATAACAAACTATGGGTTATATTGAGATGAATAAAAATCCCAAGGTATTTAATGATGTCCATATATAACTTATGGGGTAAGAAGCAGTTGTCAGAATAGAATAAGGGAGTACTACATGATTTTTAAATCAGTTAAAGTCTCAAGGTTTTATCTTTTCTCCATACCTATTTAACGGTATGCTGAGAAAATAATTTGAGAAGCTGGATTACATGAATTGTATGTCATCAGGATTGTAGGAATACTCTTCAACAACCTGCATTATGTAGATGACACAACCTTGATTGCTGAAAAGAAAGTAAACTTTTTAGAAGAGTAAAGACTACAGACATCAATATGGATTACTTCTCAAGTTCAAGAAAGCATAAATCCTCGTCACTGGAGCAACAGACAATATGATAGATAAAGAAAACAGTGAATTTGTTAATGATTTCATTTTTCTTGAATTTACAATCAATACCCACAGTGACAGCAGTCAAGAAATCAAAAGATGTGTTGTTGTTGTTGTTGTTATGTGCCGTCGAGTCATTTGCGACTTATAGCAACCCTATGTACAACAGCCCTAGACCGTGCTCTATCCTGTGCCAATCTCATTGCCTCTGACACACCCATCCCGATTACCCCCGTCACTGAATCAATCTACCTCATAGAGGGTCTTCCCCTCCTGCGCCGTCCCTCCACTCTACGCAGCATGATGTCCCTCTCCTTACAACATGTCCAAAGTATGTCAGACGAAGCCCCAGAATCCTTGCCTCCAAGGAGCAGCCTGGTTTAACCCTCTCTAGGATGAATCTGTTTGTTTTCCTGGCAGTCCATGGTACATTCAATACTCTTCTCCAGCACCACAGCTCAAAGGCGTCAATTCTCCTTCTATCCTCCCTAGTCATTGTCCAACTCTCTGATGCATAACAAGTGATTGCAAAGACGATGGCCTGTATCAGGCATACCTGTCTCCAGAGAGACACCGTTGTTCTTGCATACTTTAGAGAGGTCCCTAACCACAGACTTTCCCATCGCAATACATTTTTTTATTTCCTGGCTACTGGTGCCAAGAGTGTTGACCGTGGAGCCAAGCAAACTGAAGCTGTGAACACTCTCAATCTCTTTGCCATCCATCCTGATGCTACTGATTGGTCCGGTGGTGAGAATTTTTGTCTTCTTGACATTGAGCCTCAGTCCATACTGAAGGCTGCAGTCCTTGACCCTCTGCAGTAAGTGCATGAGGCCCTCCTCAGTTTCAGCGAGCAAAGTTGTGTCATCTGCATAACGCAGATTGTTGATAGATCATCCACCAATCCTAACACCACGCTTCTCCTCATAGAGCCCAGCCTCTCAGAAAATCTGCTCTGCATACAGGTTGAAAAGGTATGGAGATAGGACACATCCCTGGCATATACCCTTCCCAATTTTGAACCATGCAGTGTTGCCCTGCTCTGTTCTGATTACTGCCTCTTGGTCCAAGTATAGGTTTCGCATTAGCACGATCAAATGATCTGGGATTCCAATTCTTCTCAAAGTCAGCCACAGTTTGTTATGATCCACAAAGTCAAATGCCTTTGCAAAATCAGTGAAACACAGATAGACATTCTTCTGGTATTCTCTGCTTTCAGCTAAGATCCATCTAACATCAACTACAATATCCCTAGTACCACGACCCCTTCCAAACCCAGCCTGGACTTCTGGCAGTTCTCTGCTGATGTACTGTTCCAGTCATTTTTGGATAATCTTCAGTAGAATCTTGCTTGTATGTGAAATCAATGATATTGTTCTGTAGTTTCCACACTCAGTTGGGTCACCCTTCTTTGGGATGGGAACAAATATAGACCACTTCCAGTCATTTGGCCAAGTGGTTGTTCTCCAGATTTCTTGGCACAACTTGGTGAGCACATCCACAGCAGCAGCAACAATGTTAGTTTGCCTAAAGCCCAAAGTTTACCTGACCCACATTATGGTACTTTTAATTGCTTCCTATACTTTTGAAAGATGGACTATAAACTGTGGTGTTGACAAAGACTTCTGATGAAGGGTAACCAGGGTGCTCAATGAAACTTCATCTCACGTACTTTCTTTTGTGATTTTAAAAAAAATAATTTTAATGAATGTTTACAGAGACTTAGGGTTTCCAGTCTTTCATTGTTACACTTTTCTCCCTGCCCACCCCATCTCCTCCATTCACTCTTCTCCTTGAAAAGTAAAACTCTTTCATTGTTATGCAATCCCTCCCCACAAATCCACTCCACTGTGTAGCCTTCATTTTGGACTCCTGTCATGATAATAATACCTAATCATATATCCCTTTTAAACAATTATCTTCTTCATCTGTTTCAATGCTGTAGAAATCCTCCCCTACTTCTCTACCATCTCTCAACCCTGATATCAGTCCTGTTTTACAACAGTGGTCCCATGCATCACCCATACTTTTGACATGCTGTCAGGAAATACTAGTTCTTGGAAAAAGACATGCTGCTGTGAAAGGTGAAAGATAAAGAGAAGAAGACCCTCCCGAGGGTGAACTGACATAGTGTCTGTAACACTGAGCTCTAACAAACAGCAGGGTTCAGATTTGGTTTTCATATGATTGTTATGATTTGTCAACTGGAGAGCACCAAACAACAACAACTTTAGAGTTTTAATTCTGGTGCATATGGTTTGTGGTAAATTGAAGCAAAGCTCTATCTCCATTTCAGTTCTACAAATAACTTCAGACTTCATTTGAGTTATTTATGAGCAGCTAGCCAGTCATGTGAATTTACCCTTAGAATGTGTGTAGTTGAAAAGTAGATTGCAACAGCTGGACCAGATTATTACTGATTTTTGTAATTTTTAGGTAGTGTCCAGTCAACTCTTAGCGACCTTATCAACAACAGATCTGAATGCTGCCATATTCTGTGCTATCCTCACCACCTTTGATATGCTCAAGCCTATTGTTACAGTCTCTTCTCTTCCTCTGACCCTCTACTCATGACAGCATGCCTACAGAAAGTGAGATGAAGTTTCACCATCCTAACTTCTAACTAGGACCTTGGTTACACTTCCTCCCATATAGACCTGTTCGTTCTTTTGGTAGTCTAGGGGATACTCAGTACTTTTCTCCAATACCACAATTCAAAGGCATTGATTATTCTTCTGTCATCTGTATTGATCAGCCAACTTTTAGAAACATGGGAAGTAACTGAAAATAGCATAACTTAAATCAAATGCACCTTTGTCTTTTAAACCTACATTCTTGCTCTTTAGCACTTTTTTATGGCATATTTCCCAAAAGAAATATGCCTTTTGATTTCTTGTCTGCTGTTACCCTAAGTGTTGATTGGACCTCCAAGAAAAAAACTAAATCATTGACAACTCCAGTCTCCTACCCATCAATCATAATGTTGCCTATCGGCCCAGTGGTGAGGCTTTTAGTGTTATTAATATTGAGATACAACAATACATGTTGAGGATCATAGTCTTTTATCTCCTTCAGCAAGTAATTCAAATTCTCTTCACTTTTAACAATCAAGTTTGTGCCATCTATACAACACAGATTGCTGCTGAGTGTTTCCTCCAATCCTGATGCCATATTTTCTTTACAAAGTCCAGCTTCTCAATTGATTTGCTTAGCATGCAGGTTGAATAGGTATGCAGAAAGAATCCAACTCTGACACACATTTTCCCTGATTTTAAACCATGCAGCATGCACTTGCTCTCTTCAGACAATAACTTTTTGGTCTATGTATAGGTTTTGCATAAGGGAAACATTGTTAGTAATTAAATGTTCTGGGATTACCATTCACTCCACATGGCCAAAGGCCTTTGCATAGTTCATAAAATACCAATAAACATCTTCCTGCTATTCTCTCCTCTCAGTCAAGATCCATCTGGCATCATCAATGATATCCCTAGTACCATAGCATCTTCTGAAATCATTGTTAATTTCTGTCAGTTCTTGATAGATGTACTGTTCCGGTTGTTTTTTAATAATCTTCAGCAAAATTTTACTTACACATGATATTAATGATATTGTTTGACCATTTCCACATTCTGTTGGATCATCTTTTTTTTTTCAATGAGGACATATATCAATATCTTCCAGTCAGAGATTCATATACAGCAGTCTAGTACTTCTGCCAAGAAGACTGCAGAAAACAAAGATAACAGGGAAGATAATTCTCCAACCCACAGTTTTAAAAGGAAAAGTGAGAAATCATTTCAGACATTGACTGGAAGAAGATACTGGATTGAAAACAAGAACTATCAGGGAAGGGAAATTTGCCTTTGGTGATTTTGAGAAGTACCCAGGAATTTACTGGGTGTGTCCTTAATGATTTCCATGAATCATAGTTCTACTACTTTGTTGTCAGGTGGTGGGGATTTCAGAATCAATCCTTTGAATTTTTTAAATCTGCAATTATTTATACAACTCTATCATGGAACTTTGCTTGCCTCTATAATCCTACCTGCAGTAGTGATGGATTGTGACTCCCACCAGTTATGATGTGGTGTTTTGGAATTAAATCTTTGACCTATTAGTGTCTTAATAAAAGGACCTACTGTTGTTGCTGCTGCTGTTGGCTGCCTTCGAGTTGAGCATGACTCATAGCGACACTAAGAACAAAAGGCCTGAAGCCCGTCTACAACAGTAGACATTTATCAAAGTTCCTACAGTTTCTGGAGGCATGTTGTTTAGGAAATGGTTTAGTTTTAGGCATGTTGTTTAGTTCTAATGGTTTAGTACCTAGCAAGTTGCACTGATAATGCAAAGATTTCAATTGTCCAGCTTTAAGTGCACTAACAGCTCCAAAGGAGAAAGATGGACAATCTCCTCCCATTATAATTAATAGCCACGTGGTCACTATAAATTGGAACCAACTCAATTGCAGTGAGATTATATTTTTTACTTTTTCCCTTTTCATTAGTTTATTTACAAAATTCTAATACAAATTCAGAACACATTCTTTCAATTTCCCTCACCTCCCCACCCATCACATTATACAACCCAATGATCAATTCTCTCTTCCTCTGTACATTCACATCCCTCTGCTTCCAGCGTCTCCCACCCTGCCTGGATCCTTATGTTCATTCTACAATAACGGTTGTATACAATATTTATCCTTGTGGGTCCGAGTTAGTTTACTCAGCATAATGCTCTCCACTCCTTCCCAAGTTAGGTAATAATTTACAAAGTTTTTGCTCCTACATGCTGCATAGTATTCCATTGTGTGAATGTACCATAATTTCTCAATCCATTCATTTATGGTTGGACATTTGGGCTGTTTCCATGTTCTTGTGATGGTGAATAATGGTACTATGAACACTGGTGTACAAATCTCAGTTTGTGCCTCAGTTCTCATATTCTCAGGCTATATATATTCCAAGTAGTGGTATAGTTGGGTCTTAATGGAATTTCTATTTCAGCTTTTTTGAGGAAACACCAAACTGCATTCCAGAAGGGTTGCAACATTTTAAAATCCCACTGGACTTCCACCTGCAGAAAGCTGAAACAGGAGCCACATCTCACATCACACAAAAAAATCAACTCAAGGTGGATCAGAGACCTGGGAGTAAAGCCCAAAACCATAAAGTTCATAAGAGACAAACTGGGATCAAGCTTAGAATCACTAGTCCAAGGTATAAAGAGACTGCCAAATACAATCAGAAATACACAATCTAAAGAAGAGAAAATTGATGCATGGGATCTTGTAAAGATTAAATCTCTAAGAACATAAAAAATTTTTTTTCAACAGGGTGAAAAAAATATTCTACAGACTGGGAACAAACATTTGGTAATACCATCTCAGACAAGAGTCTTATAACAAAAGTTTACAGAATACTCTTGGACCTCCACAAGAAAAAGACTGATAACCCAATTACAAGATGGGCAAAAGACATGTAAAGAATTTTCACAGAGGACAATATTCAAATGGCAAAAAGACACATGAAGAAATGCACCAAATCACTGGCAGTAAGAGAGATGTAAATCAAAACCACTATGAGGTACCATCTCACTCCAGTAAGAGTGGCAAAGTTTAACAGGGCATCAAGTAACAGCTGTTGGAGAGGATGTGGTGAGAGAGATTATATTTTTTAATTGAAATTTTAATGAAAGTTTATAGAGAACTTGGATTTCCATTCATTCATTGTTGCACATTTCCCTCCCTGTGCATGCTCCTCGCTCCAGTTTGCTTTTCTCTTGGAGAAAAAAAATTCTTTCATAGTTGTACAGTCTCCCACCCCACCCCAGTCCACTTTACTATGCAGTTCTTATTCTGGACTATTGTTGTGCAAATAATACCTAATCATTTATTCCTTTTAAGCAATTCTTTCCCTCATCTCCTTCAATGCAGTGTACATTATTTATCCCCTCTTTTCTTAGTTCCTCCCCAACCCCCATGGCAGTCCTGTTTTATAACAGTGGCATTATGCAGTATTTGTCCTTTTGTGACTGAGATGGTTAACTCAGCATAGTGTCTTCCAGGATCACCCATTTTGTATAATATTTCATGAGTTCCTTGTTTTTCAGTGGTGTATATTATTCCATTATGTGAATATACCACAGCTTCTCTATCCATTTCTTTGTTGATGGGCATGTGTGTTGTTTCCAAGTGAGATTATTTTTGGAGTAAAGACTATTATTTGATCTAGGGTGTCATTTTCACTATAGAACTGTTTTGTGTGATGATATAAATCTTAAATTACCTTAATATTTACCAGTAAATTTTAAATTTATTAATTCACTAAAAGACTAACTTTAAAGTTACTTCCACAACTCCACACATACTATGCAAAGTTATATAATAAAATATTCTAACCTGACACTAAACTTTGCCATGCCAACATCTTAAACAATCAGAGATGGACTTTTAGGGTGATAATGTCTATCACTTTTAGGTAATAGCTGTTAGAGAATTATCTGGAAACAGGAATATAGACAGGAAGGTCAAGGAGAGGGAAATTTGACCCACCTGTGAAGCAATGACTAAGCGGGTTGAATCACATGTGCGTCTGTCCTAGTACCCTGGCACTGGATGTCATACCACAAGGAAAGTGACATAATGGGGAAACTTGAGGAAAAGGGCCCAGAACTAATCGTAGCAAGAAGAGAGCTGTTGGTCTTTGTCATCATCACACTATTTTCACTGTGTAAGGTTAAGTTATGGGAACAATATTAAGATACTTGCTAAGGAAGTAAAGTTGGAGGATAGTAAATTAAAGAGCCACATATATGAGAAAGGGAGTTACTCTCACAGATAAGGAATAAGAACAAACCTGGCTCCAGATAAAGCCACTTGTTCTGGGTCTGTTTGACCTTGGTAGTGTACAAGGCTATATTTTATGTAGATACCTCGTATTCAAGTTATTCTGCATCCCTGGAAAATGTAAATGCTTTTCTTCAGTTTGTACCATTGCATTCTTTAGTTTCCACAAAGTTTTATTATTTTAATAAATGGGTTTTTTGTGGGAATTTGTTCAAAATCATTATGACCTTGTAAGTTTCATTATTAAAGAAAAATATACTTTCATTTTTGTCTGAACCTCTGATTCATGATGTGCTTGTGCTTTTCTGGTACACTCCTAACTCTACTATATTTTAAAAGTAGAATAACATAATTAATTGAGTTTATGAAGTACATGAACTTATCCTCATCAAATATCATCATTAAATGTTATGGTGTACAATAATTGTAATTTTATTGGTGGATTTTTGCTAGGGAAGGTCATCTTTGTCTCAAGTAGTGTTGTTATCTATTTGTACTTCATGTTCTCATTTCTTACAAATGATTTAATGAATTAGGAGAAATACACTTGAAGGGAGATAGAGCTAAAGCAAGGACATGGAAACACATTCTTCTGAGAACATTTCTAAAGGAGACAAAGAGAAGAAAGAAACTGTATCTTTTACATGTTCAGAAACCATGTTAAAGATATGTCTTCAGACTCATTTATCAAAAGATACAAAGCCATTAAATGACATAAGTTTGAACAACTGTGAGAATCAAATTAACTTAAATTTCGTGTTGAATCTGAGATGGTCAACTTGCCTAATTTTTAATAATCTGAGACACAAAATAACCTTTTAAGTGAACTTAGACATTGTTCTTTTTTAAATATGTTTGTTGTATGCACAAGAATTTGTAAAGATTCATTCTTCACTGCAAATAAGAGAATAATCCTAGCAGTAAGGAAATATATAATCTCACATATCTAGAAATAAGCTAGGTTCTTGGTTGATGAGACATTGGAGTTTCAGCAGTCAGGATCACTATCTATCCCCCAGACTCCTAGGTTGTTAGGTTGTCCAAACTCAGGAAATATCTTCTACTTTTTGTTTTGTTTTGTTTT
>NW_006400144.1:919359-931919 GCF_000299155.1 Elephantulus edwardii
GACCCCTTCTAAACCCAGCCTGGACTTCTGGTAGTTCTCTGCTGATGTGTTGTTCCAGTCATTTTTGGATAATCTTCAGTAGAATCTTGCTTGTATGTGAAATCAAGGATATTGTTCTGTAGTTTCCACACTCAGTTGGGTTGCCCTTCTTTGGGATGGGAACAAATATAGACCTCTTCCAGTCCGTTGGCCAAGTGGTTGTCTCCAGATTTCTTGGCACAACTTGGTGAGCACATGCAGGGCAGCACCTGTTAGCTGAAATATGTTAATTGATATACCATTTATTCCTGGGGCCTTATTTTTTAAGGGTATGAAAACTTTCCCATGATATAGGAAGGTCTCTTTTTACATTGTATTTTCCCAGATTGAATAACTCACCTACTTGAGACTGTTAACAAAGGAAAATCTTATCATTATCTTTGTCTTAGACCAAATTAATGCTGGTCTTTGAGTTGGGAAAACAGTGTATGTACCCATAGTGGCTGAAAGTTGAACTCACACTGGGCTCTGTCACCACAGAAAAAATGTGCAGGAGATAAGTAAGGCATTTGACTGTACTTAAATACTATTTGGAAAAACATGTCAAAGAGAA
Source organism: Elephantulus edwardii (assembly GCF_000299155.1). Taxonomy (NCBI): domain Eukaryota; kingdom Metazoa; phylum Chordata; class Mammalia; order Macroscelidea; family Macroscelididae; genus Elephantulus; species Elephantulus edwardii. The sequence continues at coordinate 919,952 of NW_006400144.1, forward strand.
CTTAAAGTTCTTACAAAACAAAAAAAGCAAAAAGAAATATTTAAAACTTTGCCAAGTATATAACAAAGATAGACAATTAATAGATATTACATGTTGTTGTTATGTGCTGTCGAGTCATTTGCAACTCATAGTGACCCTATGTACAAGAGCCCTAAATGCCGCTCTATTCTGTACCAAGCTCGCCCTCTCCGACACACTCATTCCCACCACCCCTATCACAGAATCGATCCATCTTATCAAGGGCCTTCCTATCTTGTGCTGTCCCTCCATTCTCCCAAATATGATGTCCCTCTCCAAGGACCAGTCCCTCCTTGCAGCATGCCCAAAGTATGTCAGACAAAGCTAGCTTCAGAATCCTTGACTCCTAGAAGCATTCTGGCTTCACTCTCTCCAGGACAAACCTGTTTGTTCTCCTAGCAGTCCATGGTATATTCAACACTCTTCTCCGGTACCACAGCTCAAAGGCATCAATTCTCCTATCATCCCTAGTCCCTGTCCAACTCTCTGATGCATAGCACTTAAGTGCAAAGACCATAGCCTGGATCAGGCTCACCTTAGTCTCCAGCCTGACGTCATTGCTCTTCAGTACTCTTGAGAGGCCCCTCACAGCTGATTTTCCCAGTGCAATTCATCTCTTGATTTCCTGGCTGCTATTACCAAGAGTGTTGACTATGGAGCCAAGTAAACTAACTATCTCAATCTCTTCTCCATCCATATTGATGCTGCCAATTGGCCCAGTGGTGAGAATCTTTGTTTTCTTGATGTTGAGCTTCAATCCATATAGGAGACTGCAGTCCTTGACCTTCTACAGCAAGCACTTCAGATCCTCCTCAGTTTCAGCAAGCAGGGTTTTGTCATCTGCATAACGCAGGTAAAATACTTGTCTGTCAGATACTACTATATCACATCCCCCTAAAAAAACAAACACAGAAATTGAGACAGACTAGTAAGAAGGATTGGCCATCCACTTCCGAAATGACAGGCCTTCGAAAACCCTATGTACAATAGAGAATACTCAGACTAGCACTTGGACTAGCAGACATGCAACTGAGACTGAGATCTTAGAAATGGAAACACAAGGAGGAACAGCTGTAAGCAGACACTAGTGATTGGAATGTCGAATGTAAAAAGCATGAATGTAAGAAAAATGGACAATGTTAAGAAAGAAATGGAACACATAAATATTGGCATACTAGGTATTGGCAAAATGAGATGGCTTGGCCTGGGACATTTTGAATATACTATGCTGAGATGAATAGGTGAGAAAAAATGACGTTGGTTTCATAATTAACAAAGTCATTTCTAGATCCATTCTGAAATATAATGTGGTGAGTGACAGGATAATATCCGTATGCAAACAAGGAAGTCCAGTGAATACCACTATCATTCAAATATAAGCACCAACAACTAGAGCCAAAGAGGAGGAAATGAAAGATTTTTAACAACTTTGGCCACCAGAAATTGATCAACCCTGCAATCAAGATGCATCAATAATAATGGGCGACTGGAACAGGGAAGAAGGATCAGTAACTGGAAAACACGGGCGCAGTGAGAGAAATGAGGCTGAAGATAGAATGATAGAGTTCTGCACATTCAATGATTTATTCATTGCAAATACCTTTTATCAGAAACATAAACACAGGCTATACACATGAATTTCATCTGATGGTATGCATAAGATATTATATGTATGTTCTCAAAACCAGGGCACTTCCAAGGTGCTTTTATTGTTTTTTTTTTAAAAATTCTAGTAATCTCCAAGTTAAAAGTCCAGAATGAAATTAACATTAAAAAAATCAAACTCTTGCTCTACTTTTATTTACTCATTATTATAGTTAACTGTCTAAGAACCCTGAAGGCATAATGGTTAATTGCTATTTAAAAGGTTGATGGTTTGAACCTCTTAGCCACTAATGGGAAAATAGTGATGCAGTTTACTTCCATAAACATTTCCAGCTTTAGAAACCTAGTGGGGAAGAATCTACTCATCAACAGTAGACATTTTTGAGCTTACCCACATGTATGTGAGAAGACTCCTCTGGTAATGTGCTTTCAAAATGTCACAGCACTGTAAACCCTATGGAATAGTTGTCCTTTGCACATTTGGCTGCCTTGAATCTGGATTAACCTGAAAGTAATTACTACCATCAAGTTATCTGTTTGATTGTTGAATTGAGATGCTGTTTATGTTCTGTAATGGTAAAATTCTGTGAGTAGTGGACAGGTTTCAGCAGAGTGACCATTCTAGTTCAGACCAAAAACAGCAGCCTAGTCACCTACTTTCTAAAATTTGTTCAGTAAAATGATATGGGTTACAATAGAATATGGTTCACTTATAATTAGGGCTGGGGTCAACTTGATGGCAAGTAAGAACAAATAAGAGAAATCTATTTGCCATCTTGTGCTGGATGTTTTGGTGATTACAGCAGCACTTTATAATTTCACAGAGCTTTAGAGCTTTAAGTACCTCAACAAACTTCTGTTATCCACATCACAACCTCATGGAGATTGTCAGACAGCTGTTGTTATATTTATTTATTTTTAGAGGAGAAAATTCAGAGTCTAAGAAGTTAGTTATTTTCATTCATAGTTATGTGGACCTGTGCCTTGAGCCATATCTTCAGCTCCTCATTCCATGTTTTGGGTTTTTTGCTGTGTTTGGATTTTTTCTTTTCTTTCATGCATTAACCTACTGAGCCAAAATTAAGTGGAGATTTCAATTCTCATGGTTGTGAGGATACTTACATTTCCTCAGATACAGCCTGACTGAGGCTTTTTACGTGCTTCGCATCAATGACCTAAGATGGTAGGAAGGTTTACACTGCAGAAATCAACAGATGCTGCCAATCGATCAGGCTTCACTTTTCCTAGCTCCTTAAAACTTATGATTATATATTCACCACTTTACTACTGGGTAAAGCTACATCTATATGTACCCTGTTTAGCTTGTAGTTGATTTGGCTTATGTGATTAATTTTTTTTCTAGTTAAGTTTCCCCCCACCCTGGGTGAGCTTAGCATTTGTACTGAAAATGAAGATTCTAGTCTGCTTCCTCTCTATTGGTGGCTGTTTCTCATCTGAAGACTTGGCCGCATGGCCTATGCCCATGCTTTCATCCTCATCAGAAATTATTGCAATAAATTTTTTAATTTAAAGGCCATTTTACTTTTGAAGACTTCTTGGAATTTATTTCTTAGACTTGGGTGGAGGTAGGTAGTATTATCCTTCCTTTTTAATAAATGAAAAGAAACGGAAGCAACAAAATTTACTGGCTTTGCTAATTTTTTAGTATTTTATAGACGATGAAAAAGGTAAAGTTAAATTTCTTGTGTTTATGGGTCAAGTTCCTCATTTGGCTGAGAAAATTTAAGCCACCTGATGCATTGCCTGAGTCTCTACATCAGAGCTTATGCTTTCTGTATTGATGACTACACAAAAACCAGGTAACTCCAAATTTGCCCTTTGTTCTTTTCACCAGCTTACTGTTATATTGGAAATATACATTTGACAATTCCACTGTTAGGACAGCCAGATTTTTGTGGATGGCACTTATACAGTATAGATGGTCTGTAAAACTAGCAAAGGCCACATAGGGATGGAGATATATGATCTTTACCAGCTTCATAAAGGGAAATTGTCCCCATCAACAGCATTGATAGCTCAAAGCCAATTCCCATGAGGTCAGATATATCCCCCACACTCCTGTACCTCTTTCTATTCATCTCAACACCAATCTTACTACTTTACTGGGTCCAAAATCTGAGGTAATATCTCACAGATTACTCAGAACCATATTGGGGAAATCAAAAGGTTATTACAGTCAGAAAGTCTTCCAAAATGTGCTCGCAGGCATATCAGTCTTGAGCCTTGTAGCTTAAGACCAGTGTTAAAACTTTCTTAGTAATGCCAGTATTAGCTTTTCCTTCCCCTAGCTGTCCAACAGACTTAGGCAAAGACTTTTAGCTCCAATTCCAATGATGTAGCAGTCTCAAGATCCCATCTCATGCTAGATATCTGGTTCAGCCATGGCAGCTGCCGCTGTTGATGTAGCTATAGCAAGAATTTCTGGACCCAAAGAATGGGTCCTTCTCCTTCTCCTCCTCCTCTTCCTCCTCTTCCTCTTCCTCCTCCTCCTTTTCTGCTGGGGATGCCCTTATCTACTGCTAGAATCTCTCAATTTATTGGCAAGATTATCTAATCCCCTTGTAAATTGGTGACACTGGTTAATTCCTTTGTTTAATGATGAGAATCAATATCCCTGTGGATAGGCATACCCATCTTATTTGTCTATTTCTGCCCATCCACATGGAAGAGTCAAGTTCAGTGGCTAGGAAAGCCATATTGAAATATAAACACTACATGGTCTTTGTTAAATGTATAGCTTAAACTCTTATTTAGGGAGCTCTCTTAGTCTAATGATAAGGAGTTGTGCTGTCAACCTGAAGGAATACATTTCTAATTCATCAGCTGCTCTGTGGGAGAAAGGTAATCGCCTCTGGTGCAATTTACTGTCTCTGTAAACTCACTGGAGATTCAGCTAGGAGTTAGTTCCAACACAATGGTGCATAACAATAACAGTGGCAGCAACATACACACATTTGTTGCAGCATTATTTATAAGAGAAATGATCAACAAATGAATGGCTAAAGAAACTGCGTTGCATTCACAATGGAGTATTATGCATCATTCATAAACTATAAAAAAATCTGTGCATACTACATGTTGTCCATGTATATAACCCGCGTTTATGTCTCTTAAAAAATGTATTTGCAAAGAATAAGTCATTGATTGTGCAAATTCAAACATTCTCTCTCCAGCTCCATTTCTGTCACTGAGTCCATGTTTTCTAGCTACTGAATCTTCTTCTGTTCCCAACTTTTGCATTCCAGTCACATATTATTATCAATGCATCTTGATTGCATGTTCGATCGATCTCTGACTGTAAAAGTTGGTAAAAGTCTACTATTTCCTCTTCCTTGGCTCTGGTTGTTAGTGCATATATCTGAATGATAGTTGTATTCACTGGTCTTCCTTGTATGCATATGGTTATTATCCTGTCACTCACAATATTGTACTTCAAGATGGATCTAGAAATGACTTTCTTAACTATGAAAGCAACTCCATTTTTCCTCACCTTTTCATCTCCAGAGTAATATATCATATGATAATCCAACTCAAAATGCCCCATGCCAGTCCATCTTATCTCACCAATGCCTAGTATGTCAACATTTATGCATTCCATTTCTTCCTTAACTGGTATGTAGCTAGGTTTATTTTTTGTTTGGTTTTTTTTTTCCCTTGCGGCCTGAGGGCCCCAAAGAATCCCACATGGTCTTCAGTTACCTGAGAAGTGGGTGGAGGGTTTCAAGATCCCTTTGGCTGTCCTGCTTCTCTGCCTGTCAAGATCTCTTTCTTTCCCCCTCTACACAACCTGAGAACAGAGTGTGGAAATTGTGGAACAATATTGTTGATTTCACATGCAAGCAAGATTTTACTGAAGATTATCCAAAAATAACTGGAAAAGCACATCAGCAGAGAACTGCCAGAAGTCCAGGCTGGGTTTAGAAGGGGTCTTGGTACTAGGGATGTTTTAGCTGATGTTACATGGATCTTAGCTGAAAGCAGAGAATACCAGAACAATGTTTATCTGTGTTTCATTGATTATGGAAAGGTGTTTGACTGTGTGGATCATAACAAACTATGGCTCACTTTGAGAAGAATTGGAATCCCAGAACACTTGATCATGCCAATGAGAAACCTATACTTGGACCAAGAAGCAGTTGTCAGATCCGAGCAAGGAAACACTGCATGGTTCAAAATTGGGAAGGGTGTATGTCAGGGATGTGTCCTGTCTCTATACCTTTTCAACTTGTATGCAGAACAGATTATCTGGGAGTTTGGGCTTTATGAGAAGTGTGGTGTCAGGATTGGTGGAAGATTCATCAACAATCTGCGTTATACAGATGACACAACCCTGCTTGCTGAAACTGAGGAGGACCCTTGCTGCAGAGGGTCAAGGACTGCAGCCTCCAATATGGATTGAGGCTCAGTGTCAAGAAGACAAATATTCTCACCTCTGGACCAACTGGCAGCATCAGAATGGATGGTGAAGAGATTGAAATTGTTCACAGCTTTAGTTTTCTTGGCTCCACAGTCAACACTCTCAGCACAAGTAGTCAGGAAATTAAAAGATGTGTTGCAATGGGAAAGTCTGATGTTAGGGACCTCTCCAAAGTACTGAAGAGCAATGGTATCTCTCTGGAGACTAAGGTGCATCTGATACAGACCATGGTCTTTGCTATCACATGTCATGCATCAGAGACTTGAACAGTGACTAAGGAGGATAGAAGGAGAATTGATGCCTTTGAGCTGTGGTGCTGGAGAAGAGTATTGAAGGTTCCATGGACTGCTAGGAAAACAAACAGATTCGTCCTGGAAAGGGTTAAACGGGGCAGCTCCCTGGAGGCAAGGATTCTGAGGCTCCGTCTAACATATTTTGGACATGTTGTAAGGAGAGACCAGTCCTTGGAGAGGGACATCATCCTTGGTAGGGTGGAGGGACAGGGCAGGAGGGAAAGATTGATTCAGTGACTGGGGTAATCGGGATGGGTGTATTGGAGACAGTGTAATTGGCACAGGACAGAGCAGAGTTTAGGGCTGTTATACATAGGGTCGCTATGAGTCACAAGCGACTCAACGGCACATAACAACAACAACAGCAACATACTACATGACTTGCATGAATCTATAACAAATCATATATGTGACATAAGCAGTCACATAAAGACAATTACATGTAAAACAGCTCTTATAAAAATTTAAGAAAGGGTTATACATAAAATCAATCTTGGAGGGAAAACAGGGATAGCAATGGAGAAAGAGGAGATTGAAATTAATAGGCAGATAAGTTGAAGGGAAAAAGATTGAGTAGATATTACAGATAATTCATTCTACACTAATCATTCACAATCATTGATTTAAAACAAAATGTATATGAATGATTATATAAATAATAAATGTGAATTGTAAACATTAACTTGGATATAAATAAATAAATAAATAAAATATGTGGGGTAGGACACTTTGAGCCAGTGTTCTCTTAGAATCTATGTATAGATGGTCAGGAAAGTTGATTTTAGTGGTGATAGGTTAATAGATATACAATAATAATCTCCCATATGGGTACTGACAAGATAAGGAAAAGTAGAGAATAGAATGGGGGCAGGTTTGGCAGCTTGGTCCGGAGAAGAAAGTTCATAAAACAAAGGAGCAGAGACTTTTCTGCTTATCTCTGCCTCCTCCACAGATTCCATAGAGTATGGTGTACCTGGTTGACCTATGTATCTGGATCACAATAAATGATCCATAGTTGTCCTAGGATTATTAGTCATATCAACCCTAATAATACTAACAATCATAAAAACAGCACTATTAGTAGTCTATCTTATGTCAGACATTCTGCTAGGTTACTTTCCAAGCATTACCTCATTTTATTATCATAACCGCCCTGGGAACCAGTTTTTAATGTCCCCAATGCACAGTTGATGAAACAGGTTCTAAGAAGACAAGATACTTTCACAAGACTGAGCAACTACTGAGTAGTAGAGTTTAGTCCCACAAGCAGGTTTATATAAGAAAGGAAAAGAAGAGTTCTAAAATAAACACACATATTTTTCCTTTAAATCTGGCCAATGAAAATCTCTCCCTTTCTAAAAAATTAGCTGACCATCTGGACTGCATTTGTGTATGTTGTTTGTTTGTGAATATCTTTAAGGCTGACAAGGAAACAAAGAATAAGAAAGGGCCTCTTCTTCCAAGCTAGCAGTTGAAAACCAAGTGAGGAGGGCATGTAATAAACAACGTGGTCAAGAGACTGCCTCTAAAGACATCAGTGATCCAAAGGGAAACCCTCATAGCTCTCGTGACCAGGCTATTCTACTTGCTGCATCTGACCAAACTGCTTCTGGAGACTCTCAATTTCCTCCATTTGCATATCCTAGCAGAATTAGAAACAGCTTAGCCTGAGGTTACTCACACCCACCACCCTTCTTCCTTCCCAGGGTGTTGGGTCAGTTCACCTTACCTCATCTTCTCACTGTGTGAGAGAACAATGAACCTACTTAGAATAGGCAATGAAACAGGTGAATGATGGCAAGAGTGATGACACTAACTTCTCACTTCCAGGTGGACTTTTCTCTTGAACGTCTTGAGAGGGATACGTCCTCTGGATATATGCCTACACCCCGGACCTAGAATCAAACATCATTTATTAGATATGTTTACATAATTGTCTCATTCATTAGAACTCCTGGAATGCTTGGCTTATTTTTAATGACACATAATTGGGGTTCCCTGGGTTGTACAAATGATTAACTGCTTGAGTACTAGCTAGAAGATATATGGTTCAAGTATACTTGGTGCTATATTAGAAGGAAATTCTAGTGTTCTATTTCTGGCAAAACAGCTATTAAAAGTCTTGTGGAACACAACATTAACACATGTGGAGTCACTATGATCAGAACCAACTCTACAGAAACTGCTTTGGTTTTTGCAGGAACTAAACAGATGGTTGATGTCCCATAAATGTTAGCTGGCATAAATTATTGTCTAATTACCATTTTATAGAGACATTAGAAGAATTTTACTTATTGCTCTTCTAAAGAAGCTGATTGTGACCCATAAGTTTTCCAAGGGTGTAACTATTTATGGAAGCCTCATTTTTTCCCCATGAGTAGCTGAGCTGGTAAGTTCAAATCATCAACCTTCTAATTAGTATCTTAGCACTTAACCACTGTGCCACCAGGGTCCCAAGACAGTTAACTATAATAAATAAATACATAAAAGTAAGGTAAGATTTTTGTTTTTGAGTATAAAATTCATTCTCTGCTTTCAATTTACAGATTCTAAGAGCTTTTTAAAAGAAAAATATTGAGGAAGATTCCTTTTCATATATATATTTTAAAAATATGTATAATATCTATCATTTATCTTTTTATGTTGTTGTTATGTGCCATCAAGTCACCTGTGACCCATAACGACCTTATGTACACTTTCAGCAAGTAAGGTTGTGTTATCTGCATAACACAGGTTTTTGATGAGTCTCCCTCCAATCCTGATGCCATATTCCTCTTCATAGAGTCCAGCTTCTCAGATAAGTTGTTCAGCATACAGATTGAACAAGTGTGGAGATAGAACACAACCCTGACACAATACCTTCCCAATTCCAAACCACAAAGTGCTCCCCTGCTCTCTTCACACAACAGCCTTTTGATCCAGGTATAGGTTCCGCATGAGCACAATCAAGTGCTCTGGGATTCCCATTCTTTTCAATGTCAGCTACTATGTGTTATGATCCACACAGTCAAATGCCTTTGAATATTCAATAAAGTAGAAATAGACACTTTTCTGCTATTTACTTTTAGCCAGGATACATCTGACATTAGCAATGAAATCCCTGGTGCCATAGCCTCTTCTAAATCCCACTTGAACTTCTGGCAATTCTGTATGTACTGTTTGAGCCATTTTTTTATGTCCTTCAGCAGTGTTTTGCTTGCATGTGATATCAATTATATTGTTCAATAATTCCACGTTCTGTTGGATCACCCTTCTTGGAAATGAGAACAAATAAATCCACCAGGCAGACACCCGTCTTCCCAATTTCCGGGCATAGACTGGTGAACACATCCAAGGCTGTAACTGTTTATTGAAACAAGTCCAGTGGTATTCCATCAATTCCTGGGTCCTTATTTTTATCCAGTGCCTTCAATGCAGCTTCAGCCTCCTCTTTCATTGCCATTGGCTCCTGTTTATATGGTACTTCCTGGAATTTTTAAGTGTCAATCAATTTTTTCTGGTACAGTGACTATGTATTCCCTCCACTTTATTTTGATGCTTTCTGGGTCATTCAATATATTGCACACAGCATCTTTCAATATTGTGACAGGAGACTTAAATTTGTTTTTCAGTTCTTCCAGCTTGAGAAATGCAGAGCGAGTTCTTCCCTTTTTATTCTTCAACTCCAGCTTTCTGCACATTCCGTTCTAACACTTTGCTCTGTCCTCCCATGCTACCCTTTGAAGTTGTCTGTTCAGCTCTTTCAGTTAGACATGTGAGTTTTTTTTAAATTTAAATTTGACTTCTCTATGTTCCAGTACAGTCTTTAGAGTCTCTTCTGACATCCATTTCCATTTTTTCTTTCTCCTCTGTTTTTGTAATTACCTTTGTCTTTCTTCATGAATGAAATCCTTGATATCATCTTACAATTCATCTGGTCTGCTGTCTTTGGTGTTCAATGCCTCAAACCTATTCTTAAGATTATTATGATATTCAGATGCAATTATGAAATTGATTCAAGATTTCATCTTGGTTCCTGCAGACTTATTTTCATTTTCTTCAGTTTTAATTTGAACTTGAATATGATTAATTGATGATCTGACCCACAGTCTGCCCCTTGCCTAGTATTGACTGCTTATTGAGCTTCTCCAACAATTTCTTTCACAAATGTAGTCAATCTGATTCTTATGAAGCCCCCATCAGGTGAAATCCATATGTAAAGTTATCTTTTGTAATTAAGACAGATTACGAAGCAGGATGGACAATCTATTTACTAAATAAAAGGCTTTTGAAAATCCTATATACACTAAACAAAGAGGATAATTATACTAGTGTAGTGGTAGAGCCCAGATTGGAAGTCAGTTCAAATTAGGAAAATCAATAACAAATATCATTTAACAATTGGTACATGGAATGTATATAACTTGAATGTTTGAAAACTGGAAATTGTTAAAAATTAAATGGACTGCATGAATATTGACACACTAGATATTAGTAATATGTGGTGAACTAGCTACGGCCACTTTGAAACAGATAATCGTATGGTGCACTATGCAGGGGATGAAAACCAGAAGAAAAATGGTGTTACATTCAAAGTAAAAAATCCAATTTCAAGTTCTATCCTGAAATACAATGTTGTGAGTGGACTCGTTAACATGACAATTCTTTAAATATGCACTCCTCCATCTAAAGCCAAAGAGGAAGAAATTGAGAACTTTTACCAAATTTTGCAATCTGAAATTGACAGAACATGCAATCAGGATGTGTTAATGATTATTGGTGACTGGAATGCAAAAGTAGGAAACAGTGAAGAAGGAAAAGTAGTTGGAAAATATGGGTTGGAGATAGAAATGAAGCTGGAAATATAGAATGATTGAATTTTGTATTTACAATGATTTATTTATTGCAAATACTTTTTCTAAAGAAGTGACATACTAGTAAAATATTATCCAGCCCATCAGAAAAAAAAAATCTATGTACATATGTGTGTCTGCATGTGTTCCTGTACGTACTGGTGTATGTTGTTGTTGTTAGGCATTATGACTCATAGTGACCATATGATTAATAGCTTTGAACTTTGCCCTATCTTATGTAAACGTAATGATCTCTGTCCTGTCCAAGCCCATTATACTAGTCACTGTGTCAATCGCTCTCATTGAGGAAGGCCTCCTTGACAAGCATGATGTGTTTTACTTAGGAAAAGTTCCTCCTGAAAATATACCCAGAGCCAGTCAGACGAAGTTTCACCATCCTTGCCTCTAAGGATCAATCTGGTTGCATTTTCCTCAAGACAGGTTTGTTTGTTCTTTTAGCATTCTGTGGTATATTCAGTACTCTTCTTCAACATCACAACTCAAAGGAATCTATTTTTTATCCTTATTCATTGCCAAACTTTCAGATGCATAAGAAACAACTGGAAATACAATGATGTGGATCAGTCACACCTTAATCTTTAAACTGACATTATTACTCTTTAGCACTTTGGAGATATGATTGAAAGTAGATTTTCTTAGTGCTAAATCTATCTTGATTTCTTGATGCTACCATAGGTGTTGATTGTTGATTTCCATAAAATTAAATTTTTGAAAACATCAAGCTTTCATGGATCCATTGGTGAGGAGTTTTATTTTTTTTT
>NW_006400144.1:935139-953307 GCF_000299155.1 Elephantulus edwardii
TTGACATAATCAGATATAACCAATACTGAAGGCTGTAATCTTTGATCTTCTGCAGCAAGTGTTTTAAATCCTTGCTTTCACAAACAAGGTGTGTCATCTGTGTAATATAAGTTACTAATGAGTCCATCTAATCCTGAAGGCATTCTTCTTCATATAGTCCAGTTTATAAATGATTTGCTTAGTACACAGATTTAATAATAGGTATGTTGTTGTTGTTGTTGTTGTTATGTGCTGTAGAGTTGCCTGTGACTTAATAGGAATGTTGTTAAGTTGTTAAGTGCTGTCAAGTCATAGATGACTCATAGTGACCCTATGAACAAAAGACCTGAATACTTGTATAAGTTTCATCATTTCTCCATGTTCACCGAGTTTCCAGAGGCAAGCTATTTCAGAAGTAGATGTTTAAAATTGAGTATCATTATAAAAAAAAAAAAGAAGTAGATGCCACTCCTGCTTCCAAGTTTGTTTTAATGCAGGAGCTCCACCAAACACTGTCCACCATGGGTAACCATTATTACATTTGACACATCAGTGTCACATTGTTTATCATCACAGCAACCTCAAGTTACCTCTGTACAGCAAATGGACAGACCAGTGCTATCCACTTAGAAGAATGCTATTCATCCTGATGCACACTTATTTGGATTTTAAACTATTTTATTGTTTCCTTGTACTGCTTAGACAACTGTTTCTTTGTTTTTGTATAGGTTTCACATGAGCACAATTAAGTGTTCTGGAATTCCCTTTTTTCTCAAATGTTAACAAGAGATTATGATATACACACTTTAATGGTTTTGCATAATCAATAAAACACAAGTAAACATCTTTCTGTCATTCTGTTTTTTGGTTTTTTGGGGTTTTTTTTTGCCAAGATCCACCTGACATCAGCAATAATAACTCTTGTGTCATGGCCTCTTCAAGGCATGCCTGATTCAAACTTCTGAATTCAACTTGACTTTTTGATAGTTTTCTGTCAATGAACTCTTCCGGCCATTTAAAAATAATCATTAAAAGAAGATGTCTGTGTGTGTGTGTGTGTGTGTGTGTGTGTGTGTGTGTGTGATTGTTGTGTACCATAAAGTCAGAACTGACCTGTAGCTGACCCTTCCGTGGATTTCCAGGGGCGGTTAATTGCACAGGAGGAGATTGTCCATCCTTCTCCCACAGAGTAGCTAGTGGTCTCAAACCACATGCACTTATGATTGTAGTGCAGCTTCTTGCTGCTAGGCCACCAGAGCAGCTGTGCTACTTACATGTTAATATTATTTTACTGAAAGTGAGGAGGACTTAAAACTCTTGTTACAGAATAGCAAAGACTACATCCTGCAATATAAATTACATCTCAACATCAAGAAAACAATGATTGGTCCAGACAACTGGGCCAATAGGCAATATCATGATAGACAGACACAAGAGTAAGGTTCTCAATGACTTCCTCTTGCTGAGACCCATAATCAGCATTATTGGTCCTCTCAGCCATGAAATCAAAAGATATATCGCACTGTGAAAGTTTGCTGTCAGGGACCTTGCCAAGTAATCAAGAACAATGATGTCAGCCTAAAGACTAAGGTATACCTTAAAGGCATGATTTTATCAATCACCTGCTACGCATTTGAGAACTGGAAAATGAAGAATAATGATAGAAGAAAGATTGATGTCTTTGAATTGTGGTGTTGGAGAAGCGTGTTCCATGGACTGCCTAAAGAATAAACACATACATCTTTTGAGAAAGTGCAGCCAGAGTACTCCTTAGAGGAAAGAAGAGTAAAGCCCTGTTCCACTTACTTTGGGCATGTTGTTAGGAGGGACTATCTTTGGGAAGAGATATAATGCTGTGAAAGATGTAGGGACAGTGAAAGAGAAGAAAGCTCTCAATGAGATTAATTGACACTGTAGCTACAGTAATGAGATCAAAGATATCAGACAGGGTTCAGATCTGATGTTCATAGTGTCACTATATCATACTTGACACTTAACGAACTCCCTCTCTATATACATATATATGTTGTATGTATATATGTGTGTTCTAGTTGTTGATTGTCATGGAGTTGAGCAGGATTCATAGCGACTCCATGAACAAAAGGCTGGAAGACTTTCTATAGTTTCCAGAGGCATGTTGTTCAGTAAGTGGAGAGAGATAGAGATGATAGAGATAGAGATGATAGAGATAGAGATAGAACAATAGAGATAGATAGATAGATGATTGAGATAGAGATAGAAATAGAGACAGAGGTAGATATATAGTTGTTGCTGTTTCATAGTGGCCATGTATACAACAGCTTTGAACCTTGATCTATCTCGAGCCAATCTCACTGTCTCTGACACATCTACCCCCATTATCCTAGACACTGAATCAATCCATCTCATCAAGGGTCTTCCTTTTCTGCACTTTCCCTCTACCCTTCCCAGCATGATGTCCTTCTTCAAGGACTGATCCCTCCCTCCTTAGAACATGTCCAAAGATTGTCAGACTAAGCATCACAAAACAAAAAATTAGATACCTCAATGTACAGTCAATAGTATCAGTATACAGATGCAGCCTTTCCAATTTATAAATGATGGCTAAAAACCACTTTTTATGACTTTTTTGTCTCACAAAATGGTCAAAAGAATTTTTGCTGAAACCTCTTATCTCTAAGCAGTCCAACCTTTAATAAGCAATGAACAAATAAAACTCTAACATAAATGTTGATATTTGAACTTAACAGTGAAAAATGAAAATGTAACAAAGAAAATGGATTTCAGAAACTTGTTCTAGGGAGTTCTGGTGGCATTGACCTTACCCAGAACTCTATTTATTCTTCCATGACGGAGGGACTTCTTTGCTGAATTAGACTATTGTTTTGTTTTGACTATACGTTTTGAACATGAAGGGTTATTTTCTCAATTATTTGTGTCATTTAACAATGTAACTGCCATAGAAACAACACAGCTTAAAGTTTAAGTTTCATCATTAACACTTTGCTCTTTATTTCCATAAGTTCCAACATGTAACAATGTGTTAAACAAAGCTTGATGATGTTTGCTGATTTCTATGGTCTCAATTCTCCCTCCACTGGTTAGTTTCAAAAAGAGCCCCTCAAGCACAGTAGTGATTGTGAAATGGTGCAGGACCAGTACTTTGCTCTGCTGCACACAGGTTTATCTATAGATTGACACATACTTGCCAACACCTAAAGACAACAAGAGACTGTCACTGAGTACACAATCGGGACAATAAGTTCATTAAAACTTCACTATATACTATTACTTCTCCTACAGGTATGATACCTGTCAAGAGAATAAAGAATGTAAATTAAAGTAGTTGTTGTTGTGTATCATCAAGTTGGAAATGACCCATTGGTGACCCTTTGTTGGACTGTTTTTCAGAGGCAATTAAAAGCACAGGAGGAAGATTGCCCATCTTTCTTCAGCAGAACAGGTGTACTTGAACTGTGTACCTTCAAGATTACAGCACAGCTTCTTTTCACTAGGCCACAAAGCTCCCTCAAAGAGAAAAAAAGGTGATGAATTTTGAGTATTTATGACTTTTAAATTAAGTGTAACTTATTTATTATAATTGAATTTAAGCTGATATGTACTAGTCTTTAATATGTACTAGTGGTTTAACAGCTCATACATACAATTCTTGAAAATACAGTATTTCTAGTGAAACACTATTAGTCAATTTCAGTACATCTTAGTCTTTGTAAAGCACTTGTTTTCCACAGGCGTTACTATTTATTTGAGTTTGATAATTGTTTCGACAATTATGATTAGGTGTAAGTATACTTTGGAAAAATTTTTAAAGAATTTGAGATATGGTGGCTTAGTGATTTGAAGCCTAGTGGACACAGTCTGAATTCACAAGCTGCCCCGTGGGAAAAGGATGGGCAGTCTCCTTCCATGCAATTGTTTCTGAAAACTCACTGGAGAGTCAGATATAGGTCGGTTCTGACTCAACAGTACACAACAACAATTCTTAAAGACTTCCAGTAAGATCAATTGTTTCCATTCTTTTCATGAAATTAATAAACTCAGAATATACCAGTGATTTATCTTAAAATATAGGCCACCAGAATTCCCTCTTGTTGTTATGTGCCATTAAGTTATCTGTAACTTACAGTGATCCTATGTATAATAGCTCTGAACTCTGCTCTATCCTGAGTCTGTCTCTCTATCTCTGACACAGCTACCACCCATTATCCCACTTACTGTGTCAATTCATCTCATCCAGGGTCTTCTTCTCCTGTGCTGTCCCTCCACCCTTCCAAGTATGATGTCCTTTTCCAGGGACTGGTACCTCCTGGCCACATGACGACCAAAGTATGTGAGACAAAATTTCCAAAATCTTGCCTCAAAGGAGCAGCCTGGTTTCACGCTCACTCAGATAAACCCGTTTGTTCTCTTGGCAGTCAATGGTATGTTCAATACTCTTCTTCAGCCCAACAGCTGAAAGGCATCAATTCTACTATTTTCTTATTTGCTCATTGTCCAGCTCTCTGATGCATAGCAAATGCTTGTGTTTGCCTGAATCAGTCATATCTACACTGATATCATTGCTCTTCAGCACTTTTGAGAGGTCCCTTACAGCAGCCTGCCCCAGAGCAATTTGTCTTTTGATTTCTTGACTTCTGGGCCAAAAATGTTGCGTGTGGAGCTGAGCAAGAGGAAATTGTTAACAATTTTGATCTTTTCTCTATTTATCATGGTGTTGCCAACTGGCTCAGTGGTGAGAATCTGTCTTCTTGGTGCTGTGTTTCAATCCCTACTGAAGACTGCAGTTTTTGACCTGCTACAGCAAACGGTTCAGGTCCTCTTCAGTTTCAGCAAGCAAGGTTGTGTCATTAGCATGACATAGGTTGTTGGTGAGTTATTCTCCAAATCTGATGCCACATTTATCCTATAAAGTCCAACCTTCCAAATGTTCTGGTCTATCTACAGATTGAAAAGTTATGGAGACAGAATACATCCTGGATGGACTTCTTTAGTGATTTTGAACCATGTATACCTTGCTCTGTTCTGAAGACTACTTCCTGGTCAAATATAGGTTTCACATGAATGCAATCAAGTGTTCTGGAATTTCCATTCTGGTTAAGGTTAGTCACACTTTTTTTTTGATCCACACAGTCAAATGCCTTTGCATGGTCAATGAAACACAGATATTACTGTGATACTCTTTGCTTTGAACCAAGATCCATCTGGCATTGGTGATAATGTATCTGGTGTCATGGTCTCTTCTACATACAGTTTGTATTTCTGGTAATTCTCTGTTAATGTTCCATTAAAAATTTTTTTTTGTATAATCTTCAGGAAGGTTTTGCTTGGGTGTGATATCAGTGATGTTCTATAATTTTCACACTTTGTTGAATCACTTTTCTTTGGAATGGAAATAGTAAGTCAATTAACTAACAAAATATTGTTAGTACATATAATAAATTTCATTTGGAAATAAACAGGGAATTGTAGACATATCACTTGAAGACATATTCACAACCATGGAAACTGAGTTCCTCTAACTTCTTCTAAAGCAGACATATATTCTTGACCCTATCTCCTAAAATATTTATAATCTATAGGGAGCTCTGATGGCCTACTGGCAAGAAGCTGCAGTGCAATCCTGAAGGCATATGGTGTGAACCCACCAACTGTTTCACATGAGAAAGATGACCATTCTCCTCCCCTGTAATTAACTGCCTCTGAAAATCTGTGAGACAGTCAGCTGTTGGTTGATTCCAGCTTTATGGCTCACAACAACGACAACATTGTTAGTATAAGATTTTTATTTAATTCACCTGAAACAGATTAAAATCAATAACTATTTTAAAAGAAAGCTCAAATTTAATAGAAAAATGTAGAACTTGGCACAAATGTTTAACATGTAGTCATTATTTAGTAGATGTTGTTGTTGTTGTTATTATGTGCTGTTGAATAAACTGTGACTCATAGAGACCCTATGTACAACAACCCTAACCCTGCTCAATCTTGTGCCAATCTTACTGTCTCTGACACACCTATCCCCTACTACCGCAGTCACTGAATCAATCCATTTCATCGAGAGTCTTCCTCTCTTATGTTGTCCCTCTACCTTTCCAAGATGACATCCCTCTGCAAAGACTGGTCTGTCTTTGCAACATGTCCAAAATATGTTAGACGAAGCTTCAGAATCCTTGCCTCCATGAAGCAGCCTCATCTCACTCTAAGATTAATCTGTTTGTTCTTCAGGCAGTCCATGATCTATTCAACCCTCTTCTTCAACACCACAGCCCAAATACATCAATTCTCCTTCTATCATCCCTGGCCATTTTCCAGTTTTCCTCTACTGTACACAAAATCATTATAAGTCAGAGAAAACTCTATAGCAACTAAAAAGAGTAAACAGTCTACATTTAGGTAACATTTTTAAAGTATTTTCATCATATTCATATTTATATACTCATAACTATTTCATAGCATTTTATCCAACTTATAGTGATTCTCTATACAACCTATAAAAGTCTTGCCTGATCTTACACAATTCTCACAATCTGTGCTGTCCTTTAAGACCATTTCATAGAGGATATTCCTCTCCTTTTATTCTCCATTTTTCCAAAGTGATGTCTTTTTATAGTTACCAGCTCCTCTTGACAACATGCCCAAAGTATATGAGACAATGTCTCATTATCTTTGCATCTTAGGAGAGCTTTCACTGTGATTGTTCCAAGACAAATTGGTTTATTTTTTAGGCAGTCCATAGTTTAAGATACTTTGCCAATATCCTAATATTTATTCTTCTTTGATCTTCTTTATTCACTGTTCAACTTTCATATGCATAGGAAGCAATTGAAAATACTATAATTTAGATTATGTGTACCTTAATCTCTAAAATAACATTCTTTCTCTTCCGCATTTTAAAGAAATCCTTGACAACAGACTTTCCAAATGCAACATCATTTGATTTCTTGACTGATTCTTTCATGAGTGGTGATTATGGTTCCAAGTAGAAAGAAATCTTTGTTAACATCAGTCTTTTCTCCATCTATCATGATGTAGCCTATTGGTCCACCACTTGTCTACCTGTTTGCCATACTCTACTGGCTTGTATGTTGGTGCAATACAGGAAGTTATGCCACTGGTATTTCAAATATGAGCAGGATCACCCTTCTTAGATTTCAGCAGAGCTGACAGACAAAGAAGCATGACTGCCCATCCTTTTCTGAGATAATGGGCCCTTGAAAACCATACAAATGGTAGTGGAAATTAAGTTTATAAGCAGAATATCAACTACTTAAAGTCTCTATTTGTTCAAGTAAAGTTAGCAGAGAATAACTTTTAAGTACCTACTGTTTTTTTCCCCTTGCCCATAGGACATTATTCTTGGAAGGGCAGAAGGACAGCACAGGAAAGGAAGAACCCAGATGATACAGATTGACACAGTAACTGGCTGTGAAGGGATAGGTGTGTTGGAAACAGTGAGACTGGCTCAAGATAGGGCAGGATTCAGAGCTGTTGTACATACAGTCATTGTAAATCACAGGTAACTCGATGAAACATAACACCACCACCAACAAGAAAATGTTTTGTTGTTTAATTGTGAATTACAATTTCTATATGTGTCGGGGTGCACCATTGATTTGTGTGCTGCATAGTGAGTCGGCACAAGTGAGTCTTCCTTTCTAGGGAGATAGATGAGTGTTTAATTTGTAAATAAACTGTGTCAAAACAGAGCAAAACCAATGGCTGTCTGTGAAAAGAGAATCATCACAAGGGAGAACTCTGTCTTTGTTGCAAACTTCCCTGAAATCTGGTCAGTCACTCCACAACTTTTTCTGGGGTCAGGGGAGCATGGGACATCAGCACGATTTGTTAGCATTGCTGTGAAAAATAGCTCTGAATTCCTACTCAAAGAGTCAGTCACTCTCTGTGGTAGTGAGCATGCAGGTGACTCAGTGACCATGTCATCTGCAGTGACTCAGATGACCATGTCATCTGCAACAAAAATTGTCTACCTTAGATAAATTTTTATGAAACAGTATATGTACTGTACTATAGATGACTTAAAAGATGTTAAGTTTTGAGTATGCATTGTCTCTAGGTGGGTTGATCTACTATGAAAATCAGGTTTCTACAAATTATACCCTCTGAACATGAATTAAGCCAGAACCAAATCCACCCATTTTGGTTAAGTTGATCCCAACTCATGTTTATGACATAAATTGTTTACCGGTGTCTTGGATTACATGATCATAAAGAATAAGTCCTTCGATTACAGTTGAAGTTGTTCCTGCTGTAATTGAGACACTGTCATTTATATTTTATGATCATATAGCTCAAAGACACAGGGAGCCAGTATATACAATAAACATAGTTAATGAACTCACCAAGAAGCTGAGCCCCACCCTCCTTGGCACAGTTAAATCTATCCTTCAACCACTGTGAAGAGTTTGCTTGCTTGGTTCCCATGCCATAAGCATTGTTTTCCAAATTTATTCTGTCATAATTGAGTCCTGTACGGGTAGTTTCCTTGAATTGATCTCTCTCTGTGTGTATATATTTTATAGATACCTTATGGGAGGTGAGGAAGATCTTGAAATCCTTTTAATGTATCAAGTTCCACTATTAGAAGTAACTTTTTTAAAAAAAATAATCCAAACTCCAGCAATCTGGAAAAAAAAAAGAACACTATAAGAACAGTCCTAATTGTCACATCAAATGTGCAGGAAACATTTGGATATCATTATAAGCTTACAGTGCAAATTTCACAAGGCAATATATATATTTCAATATTTTATTCAATGACTATGGTTTTTAACTGAAAGCCAGAAATATTAATCAGCAGAGGAATAACAGGTCCTAGGATACAGGTGTGTGATGTTTAAGAAGAGTCTACTCTTGGGGTTGAATATGTCTGTCAGATGCCTTGCAAAACACTCACTGAACTTCACACAGTGGCAGTGTCTGGGTGAGCACCATACTTCACATTGTCAGAGGGGAGGGCAACAAAATGACAGTCTATAGATTTTTGAGTAGTGTTTGAATATTAACGAATGAAGAGCAGATGATTTGTGCATGGAATTAAGGACATCATAAGTGACAACAGCAAAAGAAAGGGAAGGAAAAGAAGACCCAAATGGATCATAGAAGACACTATATTTGTTACAGAACGTGAAGAATTAAAAACTAAAGAAAGACATTGTAGGAGTCCTAAGCAGAAGGTTTTAGATGATGGCTCCTTTGAAGATAAAGCAAAGTATTATAATGGTAGATATTGCTGCTGGCATCATATGGATCTAAGCAGGAAATACCAGAAAAGTGCTTACCTGTGCTTATTGACTATGTGAAAATATTCAACATATGTGCTGATCATAACAAATTATGGATAACACTGTGAAGAATGGACATTCTAAAACACTTAATTATGCCATGTAGAACTTGTACATGAACCAAGAAACTGTTATTAGAACAAAAGAAAGAAATAATGTGTCATTTAGTTGTACTCATTTTACCATACCAAATTCATCTAGTCTTGATCATATGTTACTTCCTAAAATGGTTCAGTCTCAACTAGTTGTGTGTTGTTGTTGTTTTTTTAACTTCAGTTACTTTATGTATTATATCCATCTTCTTTTGATGCTTCCTGTATCATTCAAGGTTTTGTCCAAAGACTCAGCATTACAACTCAAGGTGAGAATATTTTCTTCAGTTCTTTCAGTTTGAGAAATGTTCTTCCTTTTGTGTTTTCTAACTCCAGCTCTTTGCACATTACCTTTTTAATAATTTGCTTTGTCATCTCCAGCTATTCTGGCCTTGTGGCAAGAAGCTGCATTGTAATCCTAAAGGTGCACTGTTCCAACCCACCAGTTAGTTGCTCAGCAGGAGAAGGATGGACGATCTCTTCCCATGCAAATAACTGCCTCTGAAAACCCACTGGAGGGTCATCTATGGGTTGGTTATACTTGATGGTACACAAGAACAACATTCATCTCTTTTACAAAGGAAAATGTTTCTTCTCCTTGCTTTGGCATCTCCTTGTTTTAGTCCAATTTTCATGGTCTCTTCTGACACCCATTTTGGTCTTTTTCTGCCTAACCTGTCTTTGTGATGACCTTTTAGTTTCTTCATGAGTTATAGCTTTGATGACTTTCCACAACTCATCTGGTCTTCGGACTTTAATGTTCAATACATCATATCTTATTTGAGATGATTTTTAAACTTAGTTGAGTTAGATTCAAGGTCATAATTTGGTTCTTGCTTAAGCTACATGGAAAGCATTGGCAAAAAATAAGATCTCAGGAATTTATGGAATACCAATTGTTATGTTTCAACCAACAGATGCAACTCTGGGTGTGATCAGGAAGTAGAGTAGTCTATGTCAAGAAGTTTGGAAGCTACCATATCAATTGAGTTGAAGAGACCCATATTTGTTTTAATTCCAAAACATGGTGATCCAACAGTGTGGAAATTATCAAAGAGTATAAATATCATATGCAAATAGAATCAAGGAAGTACTACATGGTACAAGATCAGGAAAGGTGTGTATGAATGTTCTATCATTTCTCTATACATATTTGCCAAGCAAAACATCCTAAGAAGATGGACTATCTGAAAAAGAATGTGCCATTAAGTTTGGAGGAAGACTTGTTAACAACTTAAATTTTTCATATTACACAACTACTGCAAAATATTAAAGATAACGGCCTTCAATATGGATTATATATCAACATCAATAAAAGAATATTCCTACCGTTGGACCAATAAGCAGCATTAAGATAAACTGATAAAATATTGAATCTATCAATTGTTTGATTTTATGTGGATACACAAGCAATGCTCCATGATAACAACAGTCAAGAAATTAAAAGACATGTTGCATTTGGGAAAGTTCTCTGTCAATGTCCTCTACAAAGTACTAAAGATCAATGTCATCAGTTTAAGGACTAAGTGCACCTAATGCAGTCCATGATCTCTTTTTTTGTATGTCTTTTTGCTGTACTAAATAACTTGGAGTTGCTGTGATGCTGAATATTGTGTCATGATCATGTCAAATAATATAATGGTTACCCATCATGGACAGTACTTAGAGGAGCTTCCAGATTGATCCTGATTTGGAAGTAGGAGAGACATCCACTTCTTAGACCAGATGCCTCTGGAAACTTTATAAACTCTTTAATCATACAGATGATGTTAATTAGAGAACAGATTTCAGGTCTTTTTCTCATAGGGTAGCTATGAGTCATATTCAATTTGACAACACTTAACCACTGCTAAGTGAGAATAGTGTTGTTATATTGGGAGGAACATTCTTCTACATTGTATATCACTCTTGTCAATTTGCTGTACTTAGGTAATCTGGGTGTGCTGTGATGCTGAACCTTGTGTCATCAAATACCATAATGGTCACCCAATATAGACAGTGTTTGGTGGAGCTCCCAGTTGTAAAAGAGGTGTGGAAGCAGAAATAGCATCCAATTCCTAAACCATATGCCTTTGGAAACTCTATGAACTTGGAGAAATGGTGATAGCTATGCAAAGTCGTTAGATCTTTTGTTCATAGAGTCACTATGAGTCATGCTCAACTCGATGGCAATCGTCAACAACAAGAAGGAAATAACAGCCAGCCTTTCAGAGTTGTTCTACCATTTTACATTCCAGGAATGCGTGAGGATGCCAAACTCACTGCATCCTCTCTAACATTTGTTGTTTGCTGTCCTGTTAAACTTTGCTCTTATTGCAAGAGTGAGATAAAATCTCGTAACTGTTTTGATTTGCTTCTATTTAAGAGCTTGTGTTAGATGTTAGCACATCCAGGATTTCATCTGGTTTTGGAAATATCTCAGTTGGTATTCTATCAACTCCTAGGGCATTTTATTTTATCGTATTTTATTATTTTGCTAATGCTTTCTGATTCAGGCTATAGTATTTCCATTACTAACATCCAAGACCTGGACCACGAATAAGTATACAGAAAAATAATTGATGTTATTGAGCTGTGGTGTTAGAGAAGATCACTGAACATCCCATGGATGGACAAGAGAATGAACATATATGTCTTGGAAAGAATGAAACAAGAGTGTTCTTTGGAGGCAAGAATGATGATGCTTCACCTCATATACTTATTAGACATGTTGATAAGAGATGCTATTCCTTGGAGAAGGACTTGATATTGGGAAAGGTGGAGGGTTGATGAAGGAGAGGAAGACCCTCAATCAGGTGGATTGATACCATGACTGCTGCAATGGGCTTTTGTGTGTCAGGGAAGTGTGAGGATGGCACAGGATAGAACAGGGTTCAGATCTTTTGTCGCTATGAGCATGCTTGACTCAACAGCACCTAACAATAAATAACAACTATGACAAAAACAACAATGCTTTCAGCAGAATGTGAATGTCTTTCTATAGTGTTTTATAAATTTTTATAAGTCCCTTCTCGGATATGTCCATGCCAAAAATTTCTTTTTCCCAGTCTGTGAGCTTTCTTTTCACCCTGTTGGAGAAGTGTTCTGATGCCTATGAGGATTTGATTTTCACAAGGTCCCATTTATCTATTTTATTCTCTCCTTAGGGTACATTTTTTGGCTATATTTGAAAGTCTATTCAAATATATTGTTGTTGTTGTTGTTATGTGCCATTGAGTTACTTACAACTCATAGTGACCCAATGGACAAGAGCCCTAAACGCTGCTCTATCCTGTGCTAACCTTGCTGTCTCCAGAACACTCATTCCCACCACCCCAATCACAGATGGATATATTTATCCATCTCATTGAGGATCTTCCTCTACTGAGCTGTCCCTCCACTCTCCCAAACATGATGTCCCTCTCCAAGGACCAATCCCTCCTTGCAACATGCCCAAAGTATGTCAGATGAGGCTTCAGAATCCTTGGCTCCAAGTGACATTCTGTCTTCACCCTCTCCAGGACAAACCTGTTTATTCTCCTAGCAGTCCATGGTCTATTCAACACTCTTCTCCAGCACCACAGCTCAAATGCATCAATTCTCTTTCTACCATCCCTAGTTACTAACCAGCTCTCTCTGATGCATAGCTCGTAATTGCAAAGACTACCCTAGATCAGGCGCACCTTAGTCTCCAGACTGATGTTGTTGCTCTTCAGTACTCTTGAGAGGTCGCTCACTGCTGGCTTTCCCAGTGCAATTCATCTCTTGATTTCCTGACTGCTGTTACCAAGAGTGTTGACTATGGAGCCAAGTAAACTAAAATTGTTCACTATCTCAATCTCTTCACCATCCATACTGATGCTGCCAATTGGACCAGTGGTGAGAATCTTTGTTTTCTTGATGTTGAGCTTCAATCCATATAGGAAGCTGCAGTCCTTGACCTTCTGCGGCAAGCAGGGTTGTGTCATCTGCATAACACAGGTTGTTGATGCCAATCCTGATGCCACATTCCTCCTCATACAGACCAGCATCTCAGATGATCTCTTCTGCATACAGATTGATATGGTATGGAGACAAAATACATTCCTGATGGACAACCTTCCCAATTTTGAACCATGTATGGTCTCCTTGCTCTGTTCTGATGACTGTCTCTCGGTCCAAGTGTAGGTTTGAAAAAAGCATAGTCACATGTTCTGGGATTCCCATTCTTCTCAGAGTCAGCCATAGGTTGTTGTGATCCACACAGTCAAAAGTCTTTTCATAGTCAGTGAAGCACAGATAGGCATTCTTCTGGTATTCTCTGCTTTCTGCCAAGATCTATCTAACATTAACTATAATTTCCCTAGTACCATGACCTCTTCTAAATCCAGCCTGCACATCTGGCAGTTCTCTGTTGACATATTGCTCCGATCATTTTTGGATAATTTTCAGCAAAATCTTGCTTCCATATGATATTAATTATATTGTTCAATAATCTCTACACTCTGTTGGGTCACCTTTCTTTGGAATGGGAACAAAATCAATCTTTCCAGTCAATTGGTCAGCTGGCTGACAACTTAGTGAGCACATCCAGGGCAGCATCTATTTATTGAAATATATCAGTTGGTATGGTGTCAATTCCTGGGGCCTTGTTTTTTGCCAATTCCTTCAGAGCAACTTGAACTTCCATCACTACAGGCTGTTGCTCATAAGTTATTTCATTAACTTCTTCTATGTCAGTCAATTCCTTCTGATACAGTGACTCTGTATACCCCTTCCATCTTCTCTTAATGCTTCCTGGATCATTTAACATTCTACCAAAAGTATCCTTAAATATTGCCACCCGTGGCTTGAATTTGTCTTTCAATTCCTTCAGCTTAAGAAACGCTGAGCGAGTTTGGGCTTTTTTATTTTCTTACTCCAGCCCTCTGCACATTTCATTATAGTATCTTGCTTTGTTGTCCCAAGCTGCCTTTTGAAATTTTCTGTTCAGCTCTTTGATTTCTTGGTTTCTTCCTTTTGCTTTGGCTTCTTGACACTCTAATGCAATATTCAGTGTCTCATCTGACATCTATCTTGGTCTTTTCTTCTTCTTCTTCAGCCTTTGTAATGAATGATCTTTTGCATTCTTTATGGATGATTTTCTTGATATCCTCCCAGAGCTCATTTGGTCTATGCTTATGGGTGCTCATGGCTTCAAACCTATTCCTGAGATTGTTTTGAAATTCAAGTGGGACAGACTTAAGGTCAAATTTTGGCTCCTGTGTGGATTTGTTCCTATTTTTTCTCTGATGGCCTTTACAGGTTTTTTTGTCTTACTGCTACGTCCCTGATCTACTTCAAGTAGAGTTTTGTGTCTTATTGTTGTAGGTGCCATTGAGCCAAGTACAACTCATAGTAAACCTATGAACCAAAGATCTGAACCTTGTTCTGTCCTGTGCCCTCCTCACACTGCTTCACAAGAGCTCATTGCCTCAGTCACCATGTCAATCCACCTGGTTGAGGGTCTTCCTTAACCAACCCTCCAATTCCCCAACATCATGTCCTTCTTCAAGGAATAGCACCTCCTAGCAACATACCCAAAGAATATGAGGTGAAGCCTCACCATTCTTGCCTCCAAAGGGCACTATGGCTGTACCCTTTCCAAGACACGTCTGTTTGTTCTCTTGGACATCCATGGGATATTCAGTGTTCTTCTCAAACACCACAGCTCAAAAGCATTACGTGTTTTTCTGTCATTCTTATTCGTTGTCCAGCTCTCAGATGTATAGCAAGTAATCAGAAAGGATATGGCCTGAATCACACACACACTTTAGTCCTCAAACTGACGTCATTACTCCTCAATAATTTGGAGAGATCTCTAACTGCAAGTTTCCTGAGTGCAGTGTGTATCCTTATTTCCTCCCTTCTGGTACCTAGGATGTTAATTGTGGATCCAAACAAGATGAAGCTGTTGGGCTTTGTGTATAATGTGAAATGTGGAACTTGTTTCCATTTGTGTAGATAGATATTCTGTTTTACTATACTCATTTGTTAATGATGTTGTTGTTTCCCATTTAATAGATTTAACTTCCTTGTAAAGATGAGTTGATTGTAGATAGATGGGTTGATTTCTGGGCTCTCTACTCTACTCTGTTGTTCTATGTGCCTACTCCTGTATGTACCATGCTGTTTTTTATCACTATGACTGTGCAGTAGGTTTTGAGAGAAGGAAATGTGGTGCCTCCTATTTTGTTTTTGGTTTTTTTTTCAATAGAGTTTTGCTTATTCAGGTATCTGTAATTACATTTTTCTAACTCCTGGAAGAATGGCATCAGTATCTGTATTATGCTTGCTTTGAACCCACACATTGCTTTATGTAGAACTTTCGTTTTCACAATGTTGAGTCTTTCTATTCATAAGCATAGAGTATTTTTTATTTATTTATATATATATAGGTTTCTTTTTATTTCAAGTGTGTTTGAGACAGCGAGGTTGGCACAAGATAAAATGGCATTTAGGGCTCTTGTACATAGGGTCACTATGAGTCACAAGCAACTCGATGGCACATAACAACAACAACAACAGCAACAACAACAACAACAGTGTTTTGTAGTTTAATTAGGTCTTTTATGCCTTTAGTTAATTTTATTCCTTAGTATTTAATCTTGTGTCTTATGTTTGTAATTGGTATTGCTTTTCCTATTTCCTTTTCAGTGTTTTGTTTGTTAGTGCAGAGAAATTTGACTGATATTTTGGTATGTAAGTCTTGTATCCTTTGATTTGGCTGAACTGGTTTCAGACTGGATCTTTAGCATTTTATATGTACATTGTCATATAATCTGCATACAGAGATAATTTTACTTCCTTTTTACCAAATTGGATGCCTCTTATTTTTCTCTCTTGCCTTATTGTTCTAGCTCAGATTTCCAATACAGTATTAAAAAGTAGTGGTTGCAGTGCACATCCTTGAAGCAGCAAGCATTGCACTGTCAAGGATATCTTTAGAGCTCTAACAAGCTAAGTTATCACTTTATCATCATTACTAAGGTATGCCTGACTTAATTCCTGATACTTCCGTTTGTTTCACATACATGTAAAAGTTAAACAGTGAATAATACTGGTAGAAGATGAAGTGATATCTTTGAATTGTGGTGTTGGTGAAGAATAATGAACATTTATTGCCAAAAGAACAATCAAACCTGCCTTGGGAGATGTGCAGCGACAGTGTCCCTTAGAAGCAATGATAGTGGTGCCAAAGTTTCACATACTTTGGGTATTTTGTCCGGAGAAACCAGTCCTTAGAAAGTGCATAATTTTTGGCATAATGTAGAATTAGTGAAGAGAAGAATAGCATCAAAGAGAAGGATTTACACATTGACTGCAACAGTAGGCTTGAATGTGGCTGACATTGTAAGGATAACATAGACTAAGACAGGGGTTTATTCTGCTCTATGAAGGGCAGCCATCTGTAATTCTGACTCAAGGACACCCAACAAGAAGCCAACACATTGAGTCCATTTTTGTAACCAATACAACAGTCCATTTCTCATTGGGTCTTCCTCGTTTTCATTGGCCTTCTAGTTTACCAAGCACATAATCCTTCTCCAGGATTTAATTCCTCTTGATAGCATGTCCAAAGTATGTGAAATGACACTTCATCATACATGCTTCTAAGGATTATTAAAAGGTGTGTTTTACCAAAACAATTACTGTTTTTGGTAATTTATGCTTTAGTATTCTTTGCTAACACCATAATTCAATGGTGTCAATTTTCTTCTGGTCTTCTTTCATCATTGTCCTCTCTTCGTGGTCAAATGGTGCTGTGGAAAATACCATGGCTTGGTTCAGGGTCATCCTTGTTTTCAAAGTGTTATGTTCGTTTTTTTAGCACTCTGAAGAGGTCTTTTCAACTGTTTTCCCCTAGTGGTTTTTGATGTGTTGATTGCTCCTTCCATAGGCATTGATCATGAATACAAAGAAAACTAGATCCTTGACAGCTTCACTCTTTTCTCCATTTATCTGTTATGAGGCTTTGTTTTCTTTATGTTGAGGTGAAATTCTTATATAATGCTATTTTCTTTGATTTTCATCAATATGTGCTTCAAGTTCTCTGTACTTTCACTAAGTAAGCATGGTTATTACAGAAAAGTAGAAGTTTACTGTAAATAGTCAGAAGTAGGAGACTGTAATTCACTGTGGTTCTGGGGTCTGGTCAGCACCTTTATGCCAAAGCAGCTCTAGCCTGCCAGGCATGATGCCTCAGGTTGGCCAGATGCCAGGGGCACTCCCGCAGCTTCCTGTCCCCTGCCCAGCTCCTCATCAAAGGGTAACATCCAGAGCACCACCCTGTGGTCTCTTCAGTAAAAGTGTCTAGTACAGCCCAACCTTACAGGCTGACAAAACGGGAAGGGAGAGAGTGGAGGCTTGGAGAGTGACCATGTCTGGAAGAATTTTATTCAAATATAGCTCTTCCATAAAATGACACAGTGTGTTTTGATGTCTACCAAATACCTACTGTGTACTCAGTGTTAAAGCACAGTTGCTCACTTGTTCATTGTCCTCGAATGAGAATCAACTCTTAGTTGACACTCCACTGGCTTTTGGAGGCTGTAAATCCTTTAGGAGGCGATTGCCCATATTTTTCCCTTAGAGCCTTTGGTAGATTAAAACCACCTGTAAGGCTTTTGGACCAGCAGCTGCAACTCCCTGTAGATCATGTAATCAGAAATCTCTTAAAGCACAGCAGAGGTCAAAATAATAAAATCAGTAACACTAAAGTTTAAAAAGTTCATAATATTCAACATTGAACATTTATAGCGTTTAAATTTATTTAAGATGTTCTTTATTTTTTTTTT
>NW_006400144.1:953450-993291 GCF_000299155.1 Elephantulus edwardii
ACCTCCCCAAACCCCACCCCCTACCCCCAAATATAATCCACTTTGCAACCCTCATTGCATACTCCTACGATAAAAATAATGCCCTAAAATATGAGCTTTTTCAAAGTTGCTATGTGGAGACTTAGATAAAAACAGTTTTTTATAGTTTAAGCACTTACACTTTGAAATGTGCTTCTATAGATGGGGTATGGTTAGTCTCTGTGTGACACAGGCAAGCAGCAAGCAGTGGGATTTAAGTGCAGGATTCACACCACATTGTCCTAGATGTCTCCCAGAAAGGCTTGGTGTGGCCAGCTAGCACAGATTCTGATGACTTCAGCCTGGGCACATTCTCAAGTCCCATGGGTCTCCCACAAGGCTGTATTTCATGTGGCAGC
Source organism: Elephantulus edwardii (assembly GCF_000299155.1). Lineage (NCBI taxonomy): Eukaryota > Metazoa > Chordata > Mammalia > Macroscelidea > Macroscelididae > Elephantulus > Elephantulus edwardii. Next base: position 953,828 of record NW_006400144.1, read on the forward strand.
CGACTGGAAGAAAGGAAAACCTGTGCCACTTTCAGCTTTTTCTGGACAATCCTATGATAGGCCTGGGAAATAGAGCTGCTGTCTGAAAATTAGCATCCAAATTCATGGTTTTCTTTCACCAATACCTCTGGTATAACGCAATGAACTTGTGAGGCTCTGTGGTTTAGGCTTAAGAAGATGGCTGTACTGTGTCAAGTCTGATTCCATAAGGCTTTTTTTTTCTTTTCTGCGTGCAGTGCTATGATAATCCTTCTGCTGCCACTAGTGCCAGACTTGCTCGTTGTTTTCACTGTTTGTTGTTATTTTTTTTTTTATGTCTCTTCTTAGAACTCAATTTTATAATGGGTATATTCTTACAGGCTTCTTTATCTCTATAGTTATTTCAGATATTAATGTTCCTCTTAAGTTAGTCAGTTCCTTTCTGGATTTGCTTTTATACCTCTCTACAGTAAGAGGAAAATACATATTAAGTAATCTCTCACCAAATTAGAGTTTTGAAAAATGTGTTGCTATAGAGGGGACATCCTTCAGGCCTTAGTGCTTGACCACCTCTTCCTTCAATGCCTGTAGATATTTCAGAGTTCCTGTCTTAGGAACATACAGTGGTTTCTCTCCCTGGTACAGTAGATATTTTCTTTCCTCTTTTTTTTTTTAACTGAGAACTCTTCACACTATAATTTTTCAAAGGATACGCCTTTTGCATCAATGGTGCAGTGCAAGTGAGAAGGATCATAGGGAAATGATTAAAATAATTCAACGATTCAAGAATAACTTTGTTAAGAGAGGTGAGGTGTCCCCCTCCTTTTCCTTAAAGCTTGCAGTCTCTTGGCAAATTGCTTTTTAGAGACAGCCTGTGTGTGTAAAGTGTCTGAATAAGCATTTAAATATGTATATATTTGTGTGAGGTAGTGCATTTGTAGGCATTTATACAAATGATTGTATGTGTGTCCATAACACACCATTGCGTGGGAGAATGTATGTATGTATATATACACAAGTTTTTATGAGTGTGAATGTGTGTACATATCAAAATATGTTTAAGTGTGAAAGTATTTGTGATTATATGGATGGACGTGTGTGTAGCACAATTATGTTTGTATGTATAAATTTTGTACATGTTTATACATTTGTGAATATGATTATGTGTGAGGGTCTATTTGTGTTTTAGAAAATAAATAATATAGATAAGTGCATGAATGTATAAGTGCATACATGTGTGTGCATGCATAGCTTGTATGTATGAGCGTGCACAAAAATGTGTGTTGACATATGTGTATATATATAAGTGTTTGCATGTACACAGATATGTGTCACACATATGCAAGTGTTTACTTGTAAAAATATATGAATGTACATAGGAGGGAATATGTGTCCATGCACAGAAGAAAAGGAATAGAATCCCTAAAATCTCCAGGGATAGCACTTCCAGGAACTCTCATTCCTATGGTGCAGAGCTAAAAAGAACTCTCTTCTCAACTTTGAGGGAAAAAAAGTCACGTAAGAAGTTTAAATATTCAGAGGCTATGATGATAATGATCCAGTTACTATTTTTTTAATTATTTGAACTTTTTAAAGCTCTTTGTGTTTTCCTGTTACTCATAGAAGGGATGGGTTAGAAAAACTGCAGGCAGGTCAGTGCCTGCTTTGAGTGCTCTAGTTTGAGCAATAATACACCATACAAATTTGACTGGTTACATACTTTTTCTTTTTTTCCCCCCTGCTGGTGGCTGTAAGATGTTGGACTGGTTTCTGAGTACACTTCGTTCTCAAGTCAGATGAATGGTTTTCTTTCAGCCTAATGTATTTGAAATGGGCTTCAAACACAGTCCCTGTCCCAATGGGCCTGGCAGCAGAGTATGGCAACCTGGCTTCCCAGGAAATCTCTGGTCTGACCAGGATGCCTTATTAACTGGTGCTGCTATAACAAAGAGTTGTCACTGCTCACTTAGACCTTTATGTCAACTTTGGGCTGTGATGTCTTTACACATATGGTAGGATGCTCCCTGGAGGAACTGCTATCACTTTTGAAGTGTCCTGTGGCAGAGGCCGGTGGGAAAATGGCCAAGAGATGCTATCTTTTCAACATCTGCCCCATCTCTGCTGTGTGGGAACTAAAGGCTGCATCAGAATAATTAGGCTTGTGCGCCATAATACAACAAAAGCAAGTGTTGCTCCATTAAAATAAACATCGTTATTATATCTTACACATTAAAACCCTTTCATCCCTTCAGAACCTACAGCATATGAAACGTTTGTCTGCTAGACTCAGTTGTTCAGAGTACACGTGATCAGACCACCTTTGGGAATAGAACTTCCCTTAGGGAGAATATAGGAGTTAGCACTATACCAAGTGCTCTATTTCAGTAGCATCATCACACATGCTGGGTTGTGTGGGAAGTTTGTTTCCATTTCAAAAATGCACTCTTGAAGATAACACTTTATCTTGTTCACATTTGCTTCTCTTGTGCAGATCTTTGACTAAAGTCTCATCATCCCTCTGCTTCAGTTTGTTCATCCATTGATAGTAAAATATATCCAATCTTCTTGGCCAGATGGTCTTAACTATCAAATAAAGTAGTGGATAATATATGACAATAATTTGTAAACTACAAAATGCACACAAGTGACCAAAATGTGTGTTCTTACTCTGATTACTACACTGATACTATTTAACTATCTCTGAAAATTCTTTTACTTTATGACTTTTCAACAAATATCCTTTAGAGAAAATATTTTATTCCCGTTGTGGCTAGGAAAATTCTAAGGAATGACAGGCTTACTTATTAGAAACTTTAGGCTTCAGTTTTCAGGGAGCTGTTTCCACAAGTAATCACGGTGTTCTTTACATCAATCAACTGCTTGATAAATATTAATGGAACATTTATATAATACAAGACACAGTGCCAGTTGATACAAAAGCATTATGTGCAGGGCCATAGGCAACTGCAAAATGGCAATGATTGCTCTCAAGCACCAAATCAAGTTCTCAAGTACCTTTCATATGAATTTTGTGGTACAACCAAATAGCATCAGAGTGTTTATAAGAGAATTCAAAGAGGAAATCTCTATGTACTTTTGAACTTTTGCTTTTGATTGGTGACTTTAGTGTTAGGAAGGTGTCATAAAAAAAACTTTTATTTTATATATATGTTGGAAGAAGACAGGGCAAGCTTATCAAAGAATTCATTGAAATTACTTACAGAAGTCATACTTTGAGATTTGTCCTAAAAACACTTGATTTCCTGTTGCTTTCCTAACAGGATTCACATCTGGTGTTAAGTTTGTGCACCCCAAGCCCACTTATATGGTTTTTGCTGGCTGAATTTTGTAGGAAAACACAAGATTATAAGACAGACACATAAGGCTTTCAAGGGTCTACTGGATATACTGCATAATAGGTAGAAAGGGGATGAAGTATTAAATTATTAGGCAAGGTCCTAAAAAGAAAAGAAAAAAAAGAAAAGTATTTAATTTTATTTTGGGGGTTTTAAACCTCTATATAAGAAGCTCAAATGCTCTTTAGATTTGAAAAATACTACTTCCTTAACTTTCCTTTCTAAGAAACTAGGCAACTTTCATAATCTTCCCCAAATCTTCAGTTTGCATATCTTGTTCAGACTGCTTATGGAATGTACATACAAGTTGACCTGTTCAACAGTCATTAAAGAACTGATGAAGAATGATATGATACTTTCCTTTGACAGTTTATCTTGTCCTATAGAGTGAGTGCTAAGTACAGTAATGGAAAGGGCACTGGACGGGAAAAAAAAACCCAAAAAACCAACAACAAACCACATCTGTGCCAGAGGAGGAAATTGGAAGGGGAATGCTAGGAAGAGAGAAGGAAGGAAGCTAGCAGAAGTTGACAGAGTGAGAGAAAATATAGTTGCTGTTGTTAGATGCTGTCAAGTCAAGCACAACTCATAGTGACCTTTTGAACAAACAGACCTGATCCCTTTCCTATCCTGTGCCATCCTCATCAGCTCTGACTCACTTGAGCCCATTAGTCCAGTCATCGTGTTTATTTATCTCTCTGAAGGTTTTCCTGTGGGGATATGTTATTAGAGGCATTTCAGACATGAATGATAAAGTAAAATGAAACTGAATTTTAAGGATCAGAAACTTAAGAGAGATTGCAACCAAAGTTTAAAATAAAGGAGATAAATATTTTTCAATTGAGAGATTCTCAAAGATGGCATATCTGTAGTGTGCCAGACTTGTTAAAATCATCAAGTAGCTATAAGGCTAGTATATGATGGATTGTCAATATGGGCATTAATTATTGATGGTAATAGAACATCTGAACTTTGGAGAAGTTTGGGCAGATCTCAGACAGCTAGAGTTCTTGAGTGTAGACTGAGAACACTCTCCACTTATACATCACTCTAATGGGGATCACTGGCTGCCAGACTTAGTGTTACATATGCGGGATCTCTGGCCTAATGGTAAGAAGCTGCACTGCAATCCTGAAGGAATGTAGTTCAAATCCACGAGCTGTTCCACAGGAGAAAGATGGACCCTCTCCTCCCTGGCAATTAATTATCTTTGAAAATTCCCTGGAGGGTCAACTATGAGTCAGTTTTCACCAGGTGGTATACAACAAAATAGTGTTACATATGAGAGTACTGAGATTAATTATAATCAGCACCCTGAGGAAATCCAAGTTAATAAATCATCCCAATGCCACATAATGGGGTGAAAGAGTTTGGGACAACAGAGTAGGGACTCAGAAGATTTCTTGGCAGAGTCTGGAAAAGTTTATAGCAGTGGTGAAATGTGACCTGAAGAAAGACTTTTCTGCAAGGCAACAAGAAGAATATAGGCCATTCCGGAGAGAAGCCTGAACATTAGAAAGGACAAATGTGTAAGCATCATGGGAAAATTGGCTAGAGAACTCTAGAGGTCCACACTGTCTTACAGAATTATTATAGGACTGGACAGCCTTTGGAAACATCAAGTTTCCTTAACTTTTCCTACTGGCACACAGATTGACCATTTCTCAAAATGAAACAGATACTTAGAAGGAAAGGGTAGATATTTTTGTCTTTTAAATTTTACAATAACTGAGACTATCTTTTTCTATTGACATTTATATTGACTTTGTATGAAAGTTAAGATTTTTATGTCTAGTCTGTTGCTAAAAACCCATAAGTTCTGAAATCTTCCATACTTTATATTCCATGGGGGCTGAAAATTACCATTTTAGTGGAATCTTGAAGGTACCTAGACTGCACATAGCCAATCTGAGAAATTATACATGACTAAGGTTTAGTTCTTAAAATTTCACAGTGATATTTATTTCTTCATGAACTATCTCAATCAACAAGATCTTTATTTCTTACATAAAGCCAAACTTATTAAATATTTCCATTTGTGTCTATTTACTTTCTTTATATTTTTTGAGACTGTGCTCAACACAATTAAAAGCATATAGAATGTAAATTAAAGCATTGAATCAGCTTTTACCCTTCTCTAGCCAAAGAAGTGCTTATCTCACTGATCCTTCTCAGGTGTATTAATGTCAAAAGTTGGTTTCTTACTGTTTTCTAAGAAAGTGTTAAGACTTCACTGAATCATGGAGATCTTATCCAGTCCCTCAGTTATACTTGTGAATATATGTTATATTGCATTCACTTTCACCTTAAAAATGTTATTATGAAAACACAAACTGTTGAGATTCAATAAAAAAAGACTTTTTTTTTCAATGCTGTTCTACCCTAACCCATACTCCACTCTCAAAAATTCTTATAGAATGCCTACTATGCTGAGCAAATAATTTGGGAAGCCAAACTCTATGAAGAGGAATATGTTATCAGGATTTGAGGGAGACTCATCAACAATCTACATTATGCTGATGACACAACTTTGCTTGCTGAAAGTGAATAGGATATAAAACACTTTCTGCAAAAGGTCAAGAGCCACAGCCTTAGTATGGATTACATCTTAACATCAAGAACACAAGGAATCAAGTCTGTACTGCAGGACCAACAGCCAACATTATGATAGATAGAGAAAGGATTGAAGTTGTCAGGTATTTTTTTCTTGCTTGGATCAACAATCAACACCCTTGGTAGCAGCAGTAAGGACATTAGAAGAAGGACAAGTCTGCCTTCAGAAAACTCCTCAAAATTCTGAAGAGTAATGCAGCCAATCTGAAGACAAAGATATATGCCTGACTCAAGCCGTGGTCTTTTCAGACAACTTTTATGCTTCAGAGAGCTAGACAATGAATAAGGATGATACAAAAAGAATTGATGCTTTTGAGTTGTGGTGTTGGAGAAAAATACTGAATATGCCACAAACTGCCGAAAAGCAAACTGATATGTCTCAGGAAAAGTATTCCTTGGAAGCAAAGATTGCAAAGCTTCATCTTTCATACTTTGGACATGTAGGTAGGCAAGGGTATTCCTTAGAAAGGGACATCATGTTTGGGAAGAGGGTCAATGAAGGAGAGGAAGACCCTCAATGAGATAGATTAACATGGTGACTTTAGTAATGGACTCCCGTGTGTCAGAGATTACGAGAAAGGCACAGGATAGGACTAAATTCAATTCAGCTGTCCATAGGATCGCTAGGAGTAGTACTCAACTTGGTGTCACCTAACAACAACAACAACAACTATACATTGGGCCAGCAAATACAATAGTGAAAATATAGCATCCAAGAATTTATGATGTGTACATTCTGATAAAAGGATATAAACATGAAGCAGAAACATTTAAAAAGCAGCGGACCACCAGTTCAAGCAGAAAATAATGGCAGATAGATGTAGTTGTTGGTCATATTTGATGGGATGCCATCTTGATTTTTTCTGTCTTCACAGTGTAATTGCTACACCTTGCCCCTTGTTTTTGCAGAAGTCGTTTCATATAGTAAAATGTAACAACTATACTGCTGAAAGTACATTTATCTTCTAAAGTTTTGGTACTTTGAAATAACAAAATGACTTCCAATTTCTCAAATAATTAACCGAGAATGTGGAGTATTAACTGAGGATTGATACCTTCCAGAAAAAGAAAAGAAGTGGGTTCAAAGGTGTATGAGGGAACTAAATGGTCATGTAGACAAGTAGAGGCAGAAAATCACCCCAGGAGGCATAACTTCCTCTCTCTGGGAGGAAATATGATGGACATCACAGGTCCTGTTGGACAGACTCTGAGGAGCCCAAACCTAGCCTCCTGCACTGGCCCTACTTTCCTCTAAAAACACATAACCTCTGAAGCAGGCTGCCCATGCCATCACAGCTGCCAGAACCGGGGACTTCTTCACAGCACTTGGCTTTCTCTACCTCCCACGCTTACCCTCTCTGCTTAATCTGACAATAAAGATAGGACAACTATTCACAACCATACATGGCTCTGCATTTCAAAACATGCCCCAGCTCACAGCAGGTTTTCTTCTCCTGAGGCAACTGGCCTGGCTGGCTGCACCTGCCATAGGCCAGGCCTCTGCCTTCGGATCCCAGAACTCAGGCTCCTGCAGGTCCCAGCCTGCTCAGCTTCCTCCTCTGCCTGTGATTGTGTCTCTTCCTTCACTAGCTCTTCAATAGACTTTCAGAGCTAGACTGTCTCTCACACACACACTCACACACACACACACACACACACACACACACACACACACACACACACACACACTGTTTGGCTTTCTCTAACAACGTGGTCATGAAAACAAGGAGAAGAGCCACCCCTTTGCATTTCCTTCTCTGATACAATCCATGACAAACGTTGCTTGCTTTCATCCAATTCATTGATTGTCAATTCCTTTCCTTATTATGATTTTTCAACACTCAAACAGATATTTATCTATCTATCTATCTATCTATCTATCTATCTATCTATCTATCTCTGTTGAAGCTGTTGTACATAGGGTGGCTATGAGTTGCAAGTGATTCAATGGCACATAACAACAACAGCAACAACATATATCATATCTAGATGTATGCATACCAATCTACATTTTAAGAGAAATGAAAATAATATTTAATGAGATAGTAATTTACTAAGACTAGTACTTTATTAAGATTAGAAGATTTCCAAAGAGTTGATCAGCTGTTTTACCTATCAGAGAATGAACATAAATTTTTACAGAGTATCTTTAAAGTTCTAAGAGATGCCTAAAAGGAAGGATTTGCTAGGTAAGATAAGCTATAAAATAATGATCTGTATAAATCAGGGGCACTGATGATGCAGTGGTAAATTCTTAGCTTCAGTGAGGAAGATGCTGCTTCAATTTTGGCTAAGGCACTTTATGCATCGTCCCCATCTTTTTGTCAGAGAAAGCTTATGTTTTGTTCCAATGATGAACATTTGGAAGCAGAATTTCCAAACAAACAGGGAGCTGGCAACGGTCACATTATCAACTTGCCCAAATCAGACAAGGACAGATAACTTTCTGGATCACAAAGGTCCAGCTTTTACTGATCACAGGGATGGCACAGGACTGTGCAATGTTGCAGTCGGAGTCACCATGAATCAGTGACCAACTCTATGGCAGTTTTACAACAACAACAACAATAAAACTTAAGATAGTTTGCATGAATGAGAGAATGAGCAGTTAACTTGTCTGGTAATGTTCAGTGATTACTCATTCCTTTGAGCTTGATGAACTCTCTGGCTCATTAATGAGAATTAGGCAGCGTGGTTTTTATTAGTATTGCTCTGATGATAGGTCAGTTAGTGATGGGAAAACAAGAAAATATTGTCATTAATAATAAAGAACGTGAGACCAATTTTTCTGCCAAAAAGTGATTGAAAAGAACTCTACATGTTCTCCAAAGGTGAGCTAAATCATGTCTTCTGAATTAGGTCTCATTCAAGCTTCATTAGCTTGAATAGAAAATTCCTCCTGCTTCCTGGGGGGACTGGCATTAGGGGACTGCATGAACCTCAGGGACTGCAAGTTTGTGAAAGACAATGTGATGGAGCTGACCTCCATCTCTTTACTGTTGTCATCAGAATAATGTCTTTTAAATGCTAGATTTGCCAAAATAAACTTAAAGGCATGTCAATTCCATTGGTCTGCTTGACCATCGACAAGCAGATAAGCTCAACTATCAGGACTGGACTGCTGCTCACATAGACACTGTCAATGTATTTCAGTGAAGAAAATGACCTACCCTACTATACCATTGCCAACTCCTGGTTTACATTCCTCCTTACCACGGCTTACCAAATGACCTAGCTGACATGAAGATAATTATCTTTCCTAACATTTCCTTAGGAGCTCTGGTGGCCTAGTTTGGGATATAAATAAAACAATAATAACTTTCAGATTTAATTACTCTTTATTTGTGTTTTTACTGTTTTTTTAGGGTTTAATCTGTGGAATTACACTCCACTCTTTATTTATGCAGTCCAAAGGAATGGTCACTCACACTAAGATCCCATGTCTTTACAGCAGAGGGATTTTCATTTAGCCACTCAAGCCCAAAAGGTCCAGTGACTTGTGTATGCACTCCCTCAGGACTTTGTGGTGCCTTTGACCAGAATTATGACTGCAGTGCTGATCTCAGCATTGTCATGGCTCTTACATGGAAGGGATCTGGGAAAAGAAGAATCATCCTTATCAGAAAGTAAAACATAACTCTTTGTTTTGATAAGCCACATACCTAGATATCCTGGGATAAAGTAAGGGTCTTGTTAGTCATCCTCTTATGAGAGTTTTGTTTTACTCATTAGCTCACTGTTCTTCAGTCATTCTATTTACCCCATCCTATGCTCTAACACACCCAGCTCTGATGACTATGAAAGGGCATCCTGTGCCTTCTACATATACTCATAGGGCAATTATTATAGTGGTCTTAGACCAACATTCTTTTTTAACACTTGATAGTGTCCAAAGTTATAGTTTTCTTCTAAGCAGAGGCAATTTTCAGAGCCGCTTAGTCTGACCATGTAGTTTGTGTGGTCTTGTGGCCTCAGGATTCAGCTTGCAGAGACTCAGTGTTTCTGTGTTGGGATCAGTGCCCAGGCTTCACTCTCCTATCCTCTGCCTACTGCATAGTGAGTGGGAGTAGATGGTTCTGCCACGGTTAGTCCTCAGGAATCAGCTTTCAAGAAGGCCTTTGGTTCTTTGTATGTTGCTGTGATGCTGAAAGCTGCATCACTGGTGTTTCAAGCACCAGCAAGACCACCTATACTGGACAGGTTTAGCAGAGTTTCCAGACTACATCAAACTAGGAGAAAAGAATCTACTTAGGAAAATGTGCCTTTGAAAAACATGTTAGGTTGGGGATTTTTAAATTTTTTTTTTTAAATTTTGTATTGTCATTGGACTGAGAATTTACAGAACAAATTTATTTTCCATTCAAAAGTTCATATACATTTTGTTTGATAATAACATTTACAACACCCACATGGACCACATGCTTATAACTCCCTTTCTATGATTCCATTCACACATTTGTCCTCAAACTGACATCATTGCTCCTCAATAATTAGAAAGGTCCCTGAATTCAGACTTTCCCAATGAAATACGTCTCCTAATCCTAAGTACATTAATTGTGGGTCCAAGAAAGACAAAGTCACTGACATTTTCAATCTGTTCATCATCTAGTATAGTTACCTACGGGTAAAATGGTGAGAATTTTTGTTTTCTTGGAATAGAGATGCAATCCATTGATCTTCTACAGCAAACAAGAACGTCAAGCCCTCATTTTCAGCAAACGAGGTTGTGTCAGCTGCATAACTAAGGTTATTGATGAGTCTTCCTCCAATCCTGCTGCCACGTTCTTCTTCACAGAATTTAGCTTCTTGAATAATTTACTTCGCATACAGATTAAACGGAAATGGAGAAAGGATACAATCTTGTCACCTTTCTTCATGTCAAACCATGTTCACACAATAGCCTCTTGGTCTAGGTATAGGTTTCAAACAAGCCACACAGAAATAGGTATACGCTAAGGTACAGACACACTTAATTCAAGGGCTGAAAAATCACATAGAACCAGGAGTGCAGGAGAAGATCCTGATAAGCCAGGAAGATACTACCCTCCTACAGGGGGCATACCCTGCCTGAAAGGAATTAGAGCAACCAGGATTTGAGCACAAACACAGGCAGAACTTCTTAGAGAGGCCTGGATCAGCATCTTCTCTGAGAACAATAGTGAACAGGGGGACCATAAAACTCTACATAAGAAGCCCATGTCACACTTCATATGAGACCAGAGTCCTTCTCCATTCAGACCTGAGAGGGACAAAGAGATTTCTGGCAGCCAATGATGTCTTTCCAGGGAGGGAGAACGTGGTCAAGTGAGAAGACTCTGTCAGAAGTGAAATTGCAGAATGATGGACTATTTACTCAAAAGATATTACCTAAACATATGTAAACTGAATCACTGTCATGTGATATAACAGTTACCACTTCCCTATCCTCTGATTTTATTGTAGTGGAATAAAGGCTGGAGGAGAGGTTTGGATGAAGCAGAGAAAATAAATAGGTGATTTTAAAATTTTTTTAAAATTGTGATTGTAATGAAAGTTTGCAGAAAAGTTGTCTTTTTCATTCATTAATTGTTGCACATTTTCCTCCCTACCCATCCCAGTTCACTTTTTGTTCCTTAAAAAATATGCATTAATTCATTGTTGCATAATTCCTCCTCCCCCTCCCCTAGTCTACTTTGCTATGCACCTCTTATTCTGGACTGCTGTCATACAAATAATTCATAATCACTGTGAGTTGCAAATGACTCGATGGCACATAACAACAACAACAACAACAACAACATATTCCTTTTAAACAGTTCATTCCTTCATCTGTTCCAGTGCCGTATTCATTATTTATCCCCTCTTTTCTTAGTTTACCCCCAACCCACATGTCCATCCCGTTTTATAACAGTGACATTTTGCAGTATTTGTCCTTTTGTGACTGAGATATTTCACTCAGCATAATGTCCTTCAGGGTACTTATGTTGTGTAATATTTAATGAGTCCCTTGTTTTTCAGTACTGCATAGTATTCCATTGTTTAAATGTATCGTAGTTTACCTATCTGTTCATTTTTGATAGGTACACGGGTTGCTCTCATCTCTTTGCTATTGTGAATAAAGCGACAATAAACTTGAGTTTGCATATACCTGTTTGGGTGGCAACTCTGGTTTCTCTAGGGTATAATCCCAGAGTGGAATTGCTGGATCAAAAAGTATTTTTATTTTTAACTTTTTGAGAAAATGACAAACCGCCTTGTATTTTACACTCCCACCAGCAGTGAATAAGGGTTCCAATCTTTCTACAATCCTGCCAGCATTTATTTTTTTACTGCTCTGTTAAACTCTGCTGTTGTTGCTAGAGTGAGATGCCATCTCATAGTTGTTTTTATTTGTATCTCTCTGACATCTAGGGATTTTGAACATTTTTCCATGTGTTTGTTTGCGAATCTGAATTTCTTTTATTGCTGAAGTGTCTGTTAATATCCTGTGCCTTTTTGACAATTTAGTTGTTTACCTTTTTCTTGTTGAGGTGCTTCATTAGAGAAGAGCTTGGAAAAACTCTAGAAGCCCTAATCAATGGTATGAACAACCTTCCAACCATAATGAAAAACCCACAACCAGTGGAGAATAAAATAGATGAATGGGATCTTCTAAGAATCCAATCCCTATGCACATAGAAAAACTTCTCCAACACGGTAAAAAGAAAAGACACAGACTGCGAAAAAATATTTGGCAATGCTGTATCTGACAAGCTTGGAAACAGGAGTGGCATCCACTTCCATAAATAGCTTGCCTCCGGAAACCCTATGAACCTAGAGAAAGGATGAAAGTCGTGCTCACAAGTGTCAAAAACTTTTGTTTGTAGGGTCGCTACAAGACGATTACGACTCCACGACACTTAACAACAATAACAACATATCTAATAAGGGACTCATATATAAAATTTATAGCATTTTGTTTATTTTTATGAATTCACTGGATCAAAATTTTGTGTCCAGTCAGTTTCAACTCAACTCATAGCCATCAAGTTGGAACCGACTCATAACTGAGGCTCCCTCCAGTGGTTTTGCAAGACTGTTAATCATATGGGAGAACATAACTCCCACCACATTACTGACCGATTTATGAGGGACATGGTCATTGGGTGAGCAATCCAATTCTCCGTGGACTAAACAAGGAATAAGATGTGTCTACATGGAAGATGAGATTTTTGTGATGTAATCACCATTGATCTGCAACCCCCCTCCCCGGAGAAGGTTTACCAAGAACATGAACTAATAGAATAATAGAAAAGGATGTTTTTGTTACTATACTAAATTCTGGAGATCTGTCTCATTTATAACTGTTGTTGGTATTCTTGTGTAATGTTGATTCATAATCAACCCATAGTTGATCTTCCAGTGGGTTTTCAGAGGAAATAAATCACATAGGGGAAGATTACTCATCCTTCTTCCCTGCAGCAATTCCCCCAAATACGGTGTTCTTTCTGTGATTGACTTATTTCAGTCAGCTCAGTATCTTCAAATTCCATCCATGTGGTAGTATTCATCAAGGTTTCATGCCTCTTTCTGGTTGAGTAGTGTGTCATTTTATATATGTTATTATAAGCCAGTGAATGGACTGACTCAGAGCTACCCTATGCATAATAGCTCTGAATCTTGTCCTATCCTGAGCCAATCTCACTGTCTCTGACACACTTACTCCCATTGCCCCAGTTATTATTATGCTACTCCATCTCATTTGGTGACTTCCTCTCCTGCTCTGTCCCTCCACCCTTCCAAGCATGATAAATTCTTGAAGGTCTGGTCCTTTCTGGCCATGTGCCCAAAGAATGTGGGATGGAGCTTTAAAATCCTTGCCTTCAAGGAGCAGTATGATATTACCTTTTCCAGGACAGACCTATTTGTTCTCTTTCAAGTCTATGGGTTTGTTCAATGCTATTCCTAGCACCACAACTCAAAGGCATTAATGTCATGCTTAGTTATTGTCCAGCTCTCTGATGCATAGCAAGTAACTATGAAGACCATGGCTTGGATCAGGCGCACTTTGGGCTCTAGACTGATGTTGTTGCTCTTCAGTACTCTGGAGAGTTTCCTCACTTTCTCAATGCAATTCATCTTTTGATTTCCTGGCTACTGGTATCAAGGGTGATGATTGTGGAACCAAGCAAGCTGAAATTGTAAACAATCTTGATCTCCTCTCCATCTATCAAAATGTTGCCAGTTGGCCCAGTGGTGAGAATCTTTGTTTTCTTGATTCTGATCTTTCACATATATTTGTATTGTGTGTTGAGTATCAGTGACTTGGAATTGACCCATAGCTGACCCTCCAGCAGGTTTTCCGAGGCTATTAATCACATGGGAGGAGCTTGTCCTCAGAGTAATTGGTGGATTCATACTGCATACCTTAAAATTACAGTGCAGTTTCTTACCACTAGGCCACCAGAGGCCCCATATATAATTTGTAACTTTTTTTTAACAAAGGGTTTACACAGAGGTTGAGTTTTCATTTATTGTTTCACATTTTCCTCCATTCTTCCTCTCTGAGTTCTCGTTCCAATCCATTTCTTATTCCAGATTGTTGCCATAGATAAAATGTCTAATCATACATTCCACTCTAGGTTATAAAGGTGACAAAGTGCCATAGCTTTGGTGGTTCCACTAGTTGATATTAAACTTACAAATGTGGTCATTTTGATTTAGAACTTTATTCCACATTATTCACCACCCTGTCCTTGTTTCAGGATTGTAGAGATTGAGGTTTCAGCGATCCATTTGTCTGCTGTTCTAATTGTTTCAACACATTTTTGCTTTTCTTCCTTCTTTGTTCTGGACAAGAAGAGATGGCAGATAGTCACTCAAAAGCTTTTTGAAGTTATTTTTATTTTATATTGGTTTGTGTACAAAATTTATATACAATGTATTTCATTCAGTATAGTATGTGTCACACATTCCTCTAACATATTGAATTCCATATGATCATTTCCATACATTCTGTTCTATAAAATTAATCACCATTGTTCTATGCCCACCATTATGCCACATTTTCAGGTCCCTACTGGGTCTTTCTTATTCCTTCATCCTCTCAGTCTACCCACCAAACATTGTGACGTTATGATTTATGCTTCTTCCCATCCATATTCCCCTCCCCTTTCCTCTTCCTCTTTTGTACAAGTGTTACTCATAATCCTTCTATTTTTACAATAATGGTGTTACACAGTATTTATCCTTACATGACTGAGTTAGTGCATTCAATAAAATGCTGTCCTGCATCTCCCATGTTACATATTATTTTTTAAAAACATCATTGTTCTTGAGTGCTGCATAGTATTCTAGTGTGTGAATGGACAATTTCTCAACCATTCATTCATTGATGGACATTTGGGCTGTTTCCATTTTCTGGTATTGTGAATAATGCTGCTAAGTACATTGGTGGACAATTCTCCATTCATGTCTCAGTTCTATTTTCTCTGGGACATATTCCTAGCAGTGGAATAGCTGTGTCACATGGAAGTTCTATGTTCACCTTTTTGAGGAAACCCTAAAATGCCATCCTGTGTAGTTGTGTCCTTTTTACAATGCCAGCATAGTGTATGAGAGTCCAATCTCCCCATATCCTCTCCAACATTTATTGCTTCCTGTCCTAATATACTTTGTCACTGCAACTGGGATGAGATGATAAATATTGTAGTTTTGATCTGCATTTCTCTGATTACCAATGATTTTGACCATTACTTTATGTGTCTGCTGACTGTTCAAATGTCTTCCTCTGTGAAAAGCTTTTCCATGGCTTTTGCCTATCTTGTAATTGGGTCATCAATCTTTTTCTTGTGGAGACCATGAAGTATACTCTAAACTTTTGTAATGATAACCTTATCTGAGATGGCAGTGCCAAATGATATTTCCTAGTAGTAAGGTTTTTTCACTCTCTTGGTGAAGTTTTTTATGTACACAGGGCCTTAATCTTTGTTTTTGTTTGTTTTTATATGCCATTGAGTTGCCTGTGACTCATAACAATCCTATGTACAAAAGCTCTGATGCCTGACCAGAGTTAGTCTCACTGACTCTGACACACCTACTCCCTGGACCCCAGTTACTGTTTTAATACATCTCATCCATATTATTCCTCTTTGTGCTGTCCCTCGACTCTTCCAAGCATTATGTTCTTCTCTAAGGACTGGTCCCTCATGGCTACATCCACAAAGCATGTTAGACAGAGTTTTAAAATCCTAGTCTCCAAGGAGAACCTTGGTTTCACTTTCTCCAAGATTGACCTGTTTGTTCCCTTGTGGTCCATGTTGTGGTCAATACTCTTCTCCAGCACCACAACTCAAAGGCATTGATTATTCTTGTGTCATCCTTAGCCATTGTCCAGCTCACTAGTGCATAATAAGTAAATGGCCTGAATCAGGTCTATTTTCGTCTCTAGACTGACATCTTTGCTTCTCAGCACTCTGGATAGGTCCCTGAAAGCAAATTTTTCCAGTGCAATTTGTCCTTTGATTTCCTGACTGCTGATGCTAAGAGTGTTGACTGTTGAGCTGAACAAGAAGTTGTTAACAACCTCAATCTTTTCTCCATTTAACATGATACTGCCAGTTGGTCCAGTGGTGAGAATCTTAGTCTTCTTGATATTGAGCTTCAATCCATACTGAAGACTTCAGTCCTTGACTTTCTCTAGCAAGCACTTCAAGTCCTCCTCAGTTTCAGCAAACAAGGTTGTTTCATCTGCGTAACGCAGGTTGTTGATCTGTCATTTCCAATCCTTAGGCCACATTCCTCCTCATGCCTCCTGAATTATCTGTTCCACAAAAAGATTCAAATGGTAAGGAAACAGAATGCATCTCTGACACACTCCTTTCCTGGTTTTGAAACAGCTGACTTTCCCAATGCAATTTGTCTCTAGTGTGCCTTTCATCATTATATAGTGCCCTTCCTTATCTCTTATGATGGTTTCCACCCTGAAGTCTACTTTATCAGAGATTAGTATTGCCACTTTTGCTTTCTTATGGGTGCTATTTGCTTGGTATATTTCTTTCTCAGCCTTTGAACTTTAGTCTTTCTCCTCGATTTTAGCTGTATCTTTTGTAGGCAACAAACCGATAGTCTTTGTTTTTAATCCATTCTACTACTCTTTTTCTCTTAAATGGTGCATTTAGTCTATTCACATTAAGTGTAATTATTGAAAGTCCAGCTTTTATCACTACCATTTTGCTGTTTCTTTTCCAGTTGTTTCTGGTTACTATGGTCCGTCCACTTTCCTTTGGTGTCTCTGTATGAAGATTTCTTTAGAATTTCTTGTAGAGTTGTTCTTGTTTCCACAAATTCCTTTAGTTCCTATTTTTCTGCACATGACAGAATTTCCCTTCATATTTGATGGGCATCTTTGCTGTGTACAGGATCCTGTTAGCAATTGTTTCTTTCAAACTTCTATATATGCCATCCCATTGTCTTCTTGTTTTCATGGTTTCTGCTGAGTAATCTGAACTTAGTCTAACTGATTCTCTTTTGTCGATGATTCTTTATTTTTCTTATGATGCCATTAATATTCTATTCTTATGTTTTATTTTGGAGACTTTGACTATGATATGACTTGATATAGTTATTTTGGGGTTTATTCTGTTTGGGATTCATTGAGCTTATTAAATATTAATTTCCTCATTGTTCATAATGCCTGGTACATTTTCTAGTAGTACATTTTCTCAGTACAGTTTTTTCAGTGCTTTCTTTGTTCCCACCATCTACTGAGGTTCTAACCATAAGTGTGTTGTTCCTTTTGATGTCATCCTGCCTGTATGATTCTAATGTTTTCTTCATTTTCCTTCCATCTCTTCTCTGTTTTTTCTTCTCTTATGTTCTCATTGAGGTTCTTATCTTCTAGCTCACTGAATCTCTGGTCCTTCTCATCTGTTCAGCTTTGGTTTTTGTTTTGTTTTGGAATTTTTTTTTTTGGTCCCTCTAGCCATGTTGAGAACTTTTGCCCTTTCAGTCTTGATACTCTTATTTTCTTTTCATGCATTTCTGTTATTTCCAACACTGTGTTGACTATATTCTCTCTGTCTTGTGATGAATTTTTTTAAAGTTCTTGTACCTCTTTATCTACAGTATTATTTTTTTCTTCCATCTCTAATTTCTTCCATAGTTGTTCATGTTTCTCCATCTCAATATATTTCTTTTAGCTCCCTGTCTCTGGAGTATTCACATTATTTATGGCTTCCATTCTTTCATCCATTGTTTCTGCCTTCTTTCAAAGCTGTTCATATGACCTCAATGTATTTTTATGGCTCCCTGTCTCTGAGTTATTAACTTTATTTATTATTTTCATTCTGTCTTCTATTATTTATAACTTCTTCTGTAGCTCATCTTACAATTCTGTGTCAATATAATTCTTTTACCTCTGTGTCTCTGGAGTATTCACTGAGTCTGCAACATAATCTGCTTTTTTAGGAGAAGGTTAATTTTAATTTTTCCACAGTGTTTGGTACTGCCTGCTGCATTCTTGACATTATGTGAAGAATTTTGGGGAGTATGTGTTAGGCTAATTCTATTGTGTCTGTATAGGCTGTTTATAGCTCTTTATGATGTTATTTATTGCTTGCATACTTAAAGTGTTGTTGTGTTTGTTTTTGTTTTTGGGTTTTTTGTAGATAAACAACTCTCCTTATACCAGGGGTTACTTCTTTTTCTATGGAGTGGGAAAGCTCTCCTTTTCTAAAATCCTTCAACTTCACTTTGGATTGCAGTGCAGCCTTATAAAGAATCTCACCTGACTATTGCCCACCTCTTCTAAAATTTAGAATTGTCCCTGGTGGTGCTGATAAGCATAGCATCCAGAGTCCACCTGCCCTGGCAGGCAGCTTCACTCTATCTGGTGTGGGGTCAAGGAGGCAGGATTTTATCTCTATCCAGGATCCTCTCAGTTCTCATGATCTGTTTCCATTCTCACTTGTAGCCTAGTGGGTTTATCTCCAGCCTGTGTTTTGGAATATTTTATCATATGGTCTTATTTAAGCTCTTGATACATGGATACATATGTATGTGCATTTATGAGAGTATATATTTTGAAATTATATATATATATACGTGCACACACACACACACACCTGTGCACAAGTATGCAAATGTGTATGAGTGCATGTGTGTGTATGTGTGTTCTTTTGAGCACTTCCACATGTGTATGTACATGTAAGAATATTCATACATTCTCTCTTACACACACCAAATAAGACTTTCACATTTCTTCTCCTTTACCTCTACTCTTTTTGTTGTTGCTATGTGCCATTGAGTTGGAACAAATCCATAGCTGACTTTCCAGCAAGTTCTCAGAGGCAGTAAATCACACAGGAAAGGATTGCTCATTTTTCTCCCTCAGAGGAGCTGGTCGATTTGAACCATATATTTTAGGGATTTTAGCACAGCTTCTTACTGCTAAGCCTCTGTCTTAATTTTGTATCCTCCATTAACTCCTCAAATAAAACCAGATGATAAAATTTTCTGAATCTCATAGTAATAGATTCAGTGATCATATGAGGCATTTGTTGAGAAGGGCTTCTTCACTAATTGTGTTTCTGGGATTCTATTTTCATGAGAAGAAACCCCAGAATTTGACCACACTTTGCATTTTGCAACAGGAGACGATTTTATTATCAGCTGAATGTTTGTGCAGGCAGGGAAGACAACCATGTGTCACATAATGAGGATTTCCTTAATCACCTTCTTGTTGGCAGTGAACTGCCATTGCTGTGTCTGGACCTGCCCATGTGTGGCAGGCTCCAGAAGAAATTCAGTCCCAAGGGATTTGGGTCACGCAGGTGTTTTGCATTAGGAACTGTGTGCAAAGTGCCATGAGGGATAACCATGGGGCAGAGAAAAGGAAGCCAACCCACTATCATTAAAATTCAACCATGCATGCACATCTTCACATTATCAACATTTCACATGGAATGATTGATTATAAAAGCTAATAATTACTGTGCATCAGTCTGTTCAGGAACTGTGGTAAGTACCAGAAACACGTTCATGTATCCAAACTTCAATGCATTTGCCATGGAGGAGTCCAAGTTGTTCCCCTAATGCAGTGGAGCTCCGCTTGGCAACACCTCAGGGAAGGAGGGAAAATGCTTATGGTACATGAAGACTGACCTGCTGGTATGACAGAAAAGTACATTTGCTCTTTGAGATGCATGATTATGAAACAGGGTATCAAATCAAAGAACAGCTTCAGGAAAGCAACACTGTTTGTGAGGAGAGTAGAGAAAAGATGCCACTGTGCTATGCTTCTCCCTGATATATGGCTGAGGTGGATGAGAAGCAAACAGCCTGAGAAATCATCTTGGAATAGGGATTTATCTCTTTCTTTATTCTCTGGATCCTGAGATTGTCACCTGTCGTCTATTGTCTATTCTGAGTCTGCACTGGCATTCACCAAACTCCACTCCCGCAGAGTAGGGCTTTTCCATTTCAGAGTACTAATGGAGCTGGTATTCTTGCATTCTTCTCAAGAAGCAACAGGCCCTGGCAGGGTGGGCAACAAGGCAGGTGGTGGCAGGCAGCTGCCTGCATGCTTCTGAAGAATTGGAAGGCAGAGGCAGCCAGAAACAAAACACACCCCCTGCACAGGGTTAGCTCTAGCCTCCTTACTGGGGCCCTGTGTTTCTCCAACCCTCCTCAGTGTCGTGTCCAGCAGCTTTCTGCTACTGCAGGCTTTACAAGTCAGGACTTCAGAGGGAAAACTCAACCTAATGTTCATATCATCCTGAATGGGACTCACAGTTATGTCCCCCCCACTTCCTCTGGGAAAGCTTCCGGCTGCACAGCATCTCTCCACCTGCCACGCTAGCCATGTGGAGTCTCTTGTACTGAGCTACTACTCTTGGAGGGCCATTTTAACAGGGTCTGCTATTCACATAAACATCTCTGCCACCTTTTTTTTTTAGGCTTTGCTCAGTTTCCTGGACTCACTAGGTCTTTTCCACAGTTTGGCTTCTAAGTATGTGCCTTTCTCCTTATATCTTTCTTCAGAGCCATCATTTTAGCAACTTCTGCACACTCGAATGAAGCTTTAAAAGATATAAAGTTCCCCTTTATTTACTGTCCCCCCAAGACTATGATATAAGGAGATCCAAGGGCCAAGAATTCAGAATTCACATAAGACATTCATGTTTACCTCTTACAAAGTTGCCACTTAGTAAAAACAATAGTTTGAAAGGTCATTTAAGGAAGAACTTGCTAGGACCTACAGCATGGATACTGTCTAGGATAAAACAAAGCAAAACAAAATCAATAAAGAAAAATAACACAAACAAAGTAAAACAAAAAACTAAACTCATTTTCATCAAACCAATGACTTAATGACTGCCCACCCCTAGTTGGGTTTCCAAGGCTATAAATCTGTATAGGAAGATCTACATACAAGAGTAATTTAGTATTGGATCTGTTTCCATTTTCAAGTGACTTCTAGGTGAACTGAACAGCTAACCTTGAGGTTACCTTGGGCTCAACAGCCCAGAATGTCAGCCTTTTGCACTCTTTGTGGATCCTGGGATATGCAATGATCATTTTAAAGTTGCTGGTGTCTTAAACACCAACCTGCACTCCAGAGGCTCTACTGACTGCTGCAAAGACTGACAAGATAGAAGAGAAACAACCACATGTGGATGAGAGGAGGTGTGTGCTGCTTAGAGGAAGGTGTAAGTGCTATTCTTTGTCCAATGGGTACCTGAGGCATGTCAGGTAGGCTCCAGAGAGTATATCTTGGAAGTGAAAATGATAGTAGGAAAGCTGGAGTTCTATGGGTTCCCACTGGTCCTGGAAGACAGTCTCAGTGAAGTTCAAACTTGTTTTCTAGATTACTCTACCCCTTTTCCTTATGGATGCAGGAAGCCCAAGTCAGATTTGGGAACTTCAGCAAACCACACACCTTTCTCTTGTAACCCCACTCCCTACCCAGCAAATCATAATCACAACAATGCATGGCTCTGTGTCTCATAACATGCCCCAACTCTCAGCAGGTTTTCTTCTCCTGAGGCAGCTGGCCTGACTGGCTGCACCTGCCACAGGCCAGGCCTCTGCCTCTGGATCCCAGAGCTCAGGCTCCTGCAGGTCCCAGCCTGCTCAGCTTCCTCCTCTGCCTGTGATTGTGTCTCCTCCTTCACTAGCTCTTCAATAGACTTTCAGAGCTAGCCAGCTACCCCCACTCACTGTCTGGTTTTCTCCAACAATGTGGCAGTGGAGACAAGGACAACAGCCGTCCCCTCACTTTCCTCGAAAGAAATTCATATATGAAAATAATCATTCAATGAATTATTTTCCTTTTCTTCCTGCATTACCTGCTTCTTTTTTCTTTTCCTTCATTTTCTCCTCTTCCTTCTCCATTTTTCTTTTCTCCTTAGCCTTTCACTTCTTTTTCTTTTCCTCCTGCATCTTCACAATCTGATTTCTAGATCACAGTCCCTCTGATTTCTTAAGTATGTGCTCTTTCAAGGTAGGGACAAGGTCCGTATTTATCTTCCTTATTTCCTAATAAATAGTTTTTATTTCTTAGCTATACTGTAGCTTTCATAAATCAACACAAAAATTTTTTTTAAGTATTTGGAACAAAAATGGATGTGTCCACTTCCTAGCTAATGATCAATTAGATTTCCTAGAGCTAAAATGACAACATGGAATAAAATGTAAATTCAAGGAGAGTAGCCTCACCTACATTTAGTCAAATGTACTTTGTTTAATTCAAGAATAGAGCAAATAGACTCAGGTATGAACTTTGCCAGGAGTTCATGTGACTTAGATGCTTGTTCATGTTCACTCAGTGAGATGAATTTGCTTTTGTTTGTTTGGTTTTTTGTAGTGTTTCAGTAGAAGTTTATTATTATATATTAAAAGATACCTATATTTGAATATGACAACAAAAATGTTTTTCTGAGTCCATTTCATATGTACATTGATCAGACTAAAATTCTATGTTAATTTGCTTTTTAAACTTGAACCATGCTATTAGAGTTGTCATTATTACCCAAGTACAGGAATCCCTCAAATCACATGGGTTTTTGTCTGCACTGCTTTTTATTTACTGTTGGTATCTTTATAGTCATGGTTTTTCAAATTTTCTGGTATTTTAGCTTTCTAGCTATATCAGTATTATTAATTAAATTTGTTTAATTGTGGCAGACTCTGAAAAGAATGGGAATCCCAAAACATTTGATTGTGCTTATGTGAAACCTATACTTGAACCAGAAGGTAGTTGTCAGAACAGAGCAAGGAGACATTGCATTGTTCAAAATCAGGAAAGGTATAAGCCAGGGTTGTATTCTATCCCCATACCTTTTCAATCTACATGCAGAACAGATCATACAGGAGGCTGTGAGGAGGAATGTGGAATTAAGATTGGAGGAAGATTCATCAACAGCTTGCATTATGCAGATGACACAACCCTGCTTGCTGAAACTGAGGAGGACCTGAAGCACTTGCCGCAGAAGATCAAGGACTACAGCCTTCAATATAGATTGAAGCTCAACATCAAGAAAATAAAGATTCTCACCACTGGTCCAGTTGGAAGCATCATTATGGATGGTGAAGAGATTGAGATTGTTAACAGTTTTGGTTTGCTTGATTCCACAATCAACACTCTGGTACCAGCAGCCAGGAAATCAAGAAATGAATTGCATTGGTAAAGTCTGCTGTCAGGGACCTATCTAGAGTACTGAAGAGCAACAGTGCCAGTCTGAAGATTATGTAAGCCTGGTCCAGACCATGATCTTTGCAATTACTTGCTATGCATCAGAGAGCCGGACAATAACTAGGGGTGGTAGAAAAGAATTGATGCCTTTGAGCTGTGGTGCTGGAGAAGAGTGCTGAATGTATCATGGACTGCTAGGAGAACAAACAGGTTTGTCCTGGAGAGGTTGAAGCCAGAATGCTCCTTGGAGTCAAGGATTCTGAAGCTTCATCTGACATAGTTTGTGCATGTTACAAGGAGGGACCAGTCCTTGGAGAGGAACATCATGCTTGGGAAAGTGGAGGAATAGCGCAGAAGAGGAAGATCCTTGATGAGATGGATTGATTCAGTCACTGGGTGTCATAGACAATAAGACTGGCACAGGATAGAGCAGGATTTAGCGCTCTTGTACATAGGGTTACTATGAGTCGCAAGCAACTAGACAGCACATAACAGCAATACAATTGGTATATCACATTAATTAAAATTAGTAGTATTATTTATAGTTCATTTTATTAAAAGTAGTGTCTATTCTATATTTGTCTAGAATATATCCATAAATTATCTTGCTTGGAGTCACAATTAACACTCTTGGTACCAGCAGTCAGGAAATCATAAGACACATTGCACTGGGAAAATCTGCAATTAGGAACCTCTCCAAAATATTGAGGAGTAATGATATCAATGTGAGGACTAAGGTGTGTCTGATTTAGGCCATAGTCTTTCTGATCACTAGCTATGCATCTGAGAGTTGGACAATGAATAAAGATTACAGAAGAATTATTGGGCCTTGAGCTGTGATGTTGGAGAAGAGCACTGAACATCTCATGGACAGCTTAGAGAACAAACATATATCTTGAAGAGGGTGCAGCCAGAGTGTTTCTTGAAGGCAAAAATGATGAGACATTGCCTCACATACTTTGGGCATGTTGGCAGGAGGGGCTATTCCTTGGAGAGGAACATGATGCTGGGAAGAGTGAAGGGTCAGCAAAGGAGAGAAAGACCATCAACCAGGGGGACTAACACTGTGATTACCACAATTGGCTCTTATGTGTGCTGGGAAGTGTGAGGATGGCATAAGACAGAACAGGTTAAGATTTTTGTTTAAAGGATCACAGTGAGTTGTCTTCAACTCAGTGGTACTTAATAACAACAGCAACAATAGTATTAATAAATATTATTAATTTATATCTGTAAACCTATATAAGGATTCAAAAATACTTTTTTGAGAATGAAGGAGTAATTGAAGGAAAGAGAGAAAAAAAGCTTTTGCTCAGTTACTAATAATATAATTAAAATGTTATAATTTAATGTAGAGAGATTTTAAATACTTAAACTTTCATTAAAAACCATTATTCCATTTATTTTCTTTTTATATTTTATCACATTAGGGACAGCATTACATGCACACTAAGTCTTGAATCATGAATTAATTAATGGTTTCTTTTAGTTATCATGGTTCTTATTGCTTCAGAATTAATGTTACTTTGATAGATGAAAGAAAAACTCATAGACTTCTAAAACACCTGCTAAATGGGATAAACTACCACCTGTGCATATGTGTGTTTTAAGTTAGTGAGAGTGACACATGTGTGAGTGTGTGTGTGTACATGCTAGTGGGAGGGATACAATCCAATAACTCTAAGAATGACACATTTATGCTTAGTCTAAAGACAATTTGCATTCAATATCTGTCATGGTTTTATGAGATTCCCAAAGATATGTTAGAGATATATTTTATCCTTCTTAAACTTGCTAAGTGACTTCAGTAATGTCACACATTTTGTCACAAAGCAGAAGCAAGGGTTTTTCATTTCTAGGTTGCTGGAGTCTATTGATTCGATACTCTCACTCCTCAGTCAATACATATGAACTCCTCTGGAAAGTCCAAGCACTGTCCAGTCAGGGCACGTACTCACCACCCAGTGCATACCCATGTTTACACATGCACTTAGTTTATATGTTACAAAGTACAGTGTATTAGTTGTAGCATAGCTTTACCTCACTCAGTAGAGAGAGGGAAAAAAAGTTATTATTTGCATTTTACACGAGGTGAGGAAAATTCACATTTGTAGAATAAATGTGGAATAAGTAATGAGGCCAGATGTTCTAGTTGGCCTAGGCTACTTCAGGTTAGACTATTTTAGTGCCTCTGAAAACCCACTGTAAGGTCACTTATGTCTAATCTGACTGGAAGGCATACAACAGCAACATTGTACCATATAGTCTTTTATTCCTAAAGTTATCTTAGTTTAGACATTGTTGTTGTTGTTATGTGCCGTTGAGTCGCCTCCGACTCATAGCGACCATATGTACCACAGCCCTAAACTGCGCTCTGTCCTGTGCCAATCGCACTGTCTCTGACACTTCCATCCCAATTATCCCAGTCACTGAATCAATCCACCTCATAGAGGGCCTTCCTCTCCTGCGCCGTCCCTCCACCCTCCCAAGCATGATGTCCCTCTCTAAGGACTGGTCTCTCCTCACAACATGTCCAAAGTATGTTAGACAGAGCCTCAGAATCCTTGCCTCCAAGGAGCCACCCGGTTTAACCCTTTCCAGGACAAATCTGTTTGTTTTCCTAGCAGTCCATGGTATTCTCAATACTCTTCTCCAGCACCACAGCTCAAAGGCACCAATTCTCCTTCTATCCTCCCTGGTCATTGTCCAACTCTCTGATGCATAACAAGTGATTGCGAAGACCATGGCCTGTATCAGACGCACCTTAGTCTCCAGAGAGACACCATTGCTCTTCAGTACTTTGGAGAGGTCCCTAACAGCAGACTTTCCCATGGCAATGCACCTTTTAATTTCCTGGCTGCTGGTGCCAAGACTGTTGACTGTGGTGCCAAGCAAACTAAAGCTGTGTACAATCTCAATCTCTTCACCACCCATCCTGATGCTGGAATAAAAAGGAAGAACTCACTTGGCGTATCTCATGAGAAAAGAACTAAAAAACTCCAAAATTACATGCAAGCTTTGAGTAGCAATACTTAGAAATGCTGTGGGAAAAATATTGAATATTCCAAGAAACCTGAAAAGAAGATGCACAGAATACACAAAGTCACTGTACCAAAAATAATTGACTGACACTGAAATATTTCATGAGGTAATATATGACCAAGAGTCAACGGTAATGAAAGAAGTTCAAGCTGCACTGAAGGCATCAGAAAAAAATAAGGCTACAGGAATTTGAGACACAAATTGACACATTTTAAATGACAAATGGAGCCCTGGACCTTCTCACTAGTCTATGGCAGGAAATCTGAAGTACAACTGTCTGATTGGTTGACTGGTAGAGATACATATTTGTTCCCAATTCCTAAGAAAGGTGATACAACAGAATGTGGAAATTATAGAACAGTATCATTACAATATCTCTAGAACAGTAAGTACATAGACAATGAATTGTCCGAAGTTCAAGCTGTGATTAGAAGAGACGATGAAACTGGTGATATAATTGCTGATGACAGATGGATCCTGGCTGAAAGTAAAGAATATTAGTAGGATGTCCATTTATACTTTATTGAGGAGCAATGATGTCAGTTTGAGGACTAAGGTATTCCTTATTCAGGCCATTGTCTTTTCAATCACTTGCTATGCTGCTGAGAACTAGACAGTGAATTAAGATAATAGAATAAGAATTGATGCTTTGCAGTACTAAATATCCCATGGACTGCCTAAAGAACAAACATATGTCTTAGAGAAGGTGTAGCCAGAGTACTCCTTGAATGCAATGATGATGAAACTTCACCACACATACTTTGGGCATGTTGCTAGGAGGGACTATTTGTTGGAGAGGTACATAATATTTGGGAAGATAGACAGAGTAACTTAGGCAATGTCTCAAATGTGTCAGATATTATGAGGATGACACAGGATAGGACAGGGTTCAGATCTGTTGTTCAAATGCTTATAGCTAATTATACTTGACTCAACAGCACCTAACAATATCAGTTCAGATAATGAAATATTTCATTAATCTACATATCACTCTCACTTGTATCATGGGACCTGCCCCATTTCATATGGTTATGAATCTACAAGCTAAATCGTATCTCAGATCCACTCTATAAAATGAGCTGACGAGTTGTGCACCATTAGACTTGATACTGGAACTTAGTAAGTGTTGTGTCATAATTTGTGTTTCCTTCTTGACTACAATAGCCTCTTATCTCTTGTATCTATATATCTTCTCCACATAGACACCTTTCTCCGACTTCTCTCAGATCACCCAAAGAAGTATTCTTTTATCTTTTTACATGGACGGAATATCAACTCTTTTTCCTTACAAGGTAACAGCCATTTTTATTTCATCTTCCTCCTATGATCTTTTAAATTCATTTGACTTTTTCTACCTATCTCTATTAATCTTGGAGTCATCATAATTTGACAATCTTACTATCATTTCTTATACTTAGCCATATCTGCACATGTGATAAGGAAATTCATGGTCAGGTGTCCAGATTTATATTGGTGACAAAATCTTTAATTTCAAGTTGGAAACTTGAAATAAATATAACCTCAAAGTGCAGTCAGAGAAGAAGAGTATAGAAAAGAGGTGTTAGAACTGACTTATGACATGTGTAATTCACAAACTCATCACTTGTAAGACTCAGAGTTTTGAAAACTTGGATGGGAGATTCTTCCTGATTCTGGAGGCACTCAAGTATTCCAAGCCTTATAGATATAAAAGGGAAGAAAAAGAATATGTTGCTGTAGAGAAAATGCATTTGTATTAGAACTATAAAAATCTCAATGTTTTTTACCAGTGTGGAACACTGAGGAAGTGTCTTGATTTTCCTAAAATCCAGCTTCCTCAACAGTTAATAGCATTTAGCTCTTAAAACAGTTGTGAGAAATTAGTGAACACGTGAATGCAGAGTACTTAGCATAATCCCTGATACAAAAGCACTCAGAATTTAGTTTGTATGATTAAGATTATAGGAGAAGCTTTATTCCTTTCTTACTTGATTTCTGAAGAATTCATTAGTAGAGACTGTGGGGAATTGTTTTAATACATTTTTAGTCTACCCTGTAATTTGCGTCTAATCCTACTGTGAGATTCAAGAAAGCCCATCTAATGCCTTTGGCTGCCTGTGTCAGCCACGACAGTGACTCAGTCCAACAAATTCAGAGCAAAGAGAGAGGAGTTCTCATTTCCACTGTAAATTCCTCTAATGTTATTCTACATAGGATGTTGCCTCCACAGATGTTACCTGACTCTCTCATATTGTGTCCCTTGCTTAGAATCCTCAATTTATGAAGATTTTGGAGATGTGGCAGGAAACAGAAGTACACATCTGCTTGGGGGGATGGCCTCAGTTTCAACCCATTTAAAAAAAAATGGTCATGCTCCATAAGCTCTAACTCCTGGGAACTCTCAGTGAGCTTGACTGGGGCCACATAATGGGGCAGTGTGGAGCTAAGCAGGCATGAGGGAGAGGGTGGTGTAAATAAACAAGCAGATGTGTGTCTTAGGGGAATATTTTCTTGACCGATTAGGGAGGCTGCATGAGATAAACAGAAAACCACAGATTACTAAAATGGAACCATCAGCCACTAACTGCTGCTTGGGGCAGAACACCTAGACAAGGAGGTTTCAGAGGCAGACACAGTCCCTGGTTCACTCAGGATGCCTTGTTGCTGGCTTTCCTTACTATTTGAGCCTGTATGGGACTGAATAATTTTTTGTTTTGTTTATATTTTATTTATTTATTTTTTTAAATCAAACCTACATAATTGAGTGGATTCCAACTCACAGTGACCTTCCCCCTGGCTTCACAGGCTGTCAATCTTTACAAAAAGACACTACCAATCTTTCTTCCACAGTGAAGCTAGTGGATAGGAATCACTGACCATTTGGTTAACTTCACAACATCTAACACTCTATGCCCCCAGAGCTTCATGAGATACCTAGATAGACTGGTGCTAGGTAGGGGCTTTAGTTTGTTTGATATGTAGCACCTCAGTGGTCGCTTAAGCTGAGAAATATGCCAAGAGATCATTCTTTTCACTCTCCAGTGAATATTGTGGTGACTAAATACAGAAAGACAAATGTGTTTCTTCTGCCTCACTTAGATATTACCAATCCATCCTCACATTTACTAAACTGCAATTAAAAAGTGTTGTGGGGAGTTAAATTTATTTTTTGTGATGTTATCTTTTATCTTCAATGTTTAATGCAATTCCCAGTGCTCTGTTAATTGCACCTGGAGAGAATTAGCCATTAGCTATTGATGTTGCCCATAGTCATAGAATGATTCTTGGGGACAACAGGAGCTTTAGAAAAATATGTGGGTCGAGAAATGATGAAATGCTAAAGGAAAGCTCAGAGAAACCCTTTCCAGTTGTATTTCACAATATGTTTTAAGTCTCATTACAATTTCCATAATTAAAAATGATAAGACTCTACTAGCTTTTGTAGAACCATCACCACAACTCTCAAGAGTGATTGGTGATAAACTTTTTTGTAGCTCAGAATTATTTTTTACATTCTGTTGAAAGAGGGCAGGGACCAATTCACTTAGGATCTGTGAACCCTCTGGCTTTGTACAAAGCGGGGACTTAGTACATGTTTTAGATGGTTTTATGATGCAAGCAATTGCAGGCTGGTTTCTTACAAGTACAGTCTTGTATTCAAAGATGTTTGCAGGTTAAGAATGCAGGACTACCAGTTTCCAGTGGTAGCTTTTAATTCCTAGTACTTTTTTTAAAAGGTGCACACTTATTTTTCTTGTGGATTCTATCTATTCTTTTGTGGGCTAATATGCACCTCTCCCTCTGGACATTTGCTGGATTCTGACCTTGAATGGAGTACTGGAATAGAAATAGAGCCACAGCTCTAAGGAACCTTAAAGGATGACTGTGAGCATCATACTAGAAATAATCCTTCTTTTTCCTAGCCAAGTGCTTATCAATAAAACAGCAGACCAGGCACTATAAGGATGATGTGCTTAGAGGGAGGGGTAGAGGCAGGATGAGAGCCTTGGGTATTTCAGAACTGAAAGTGACTTACCACATATGTCAAACACTTCTTTAGTAACTAAATATGAGTTTTGTCTCAAATGCATTTTACTATACTTGCAAGTTCAATTATTTTCCATTGTGAAAATAATTTATCAGTTTCTGTATTCATGGAATTAAGAGAATAAAGAAAATTTCTGTATTGACAAAATTAAGAGAATATAGAAAATAAAGAAAATTAAATAACTTGGACATATCATGAGGCATAAGAGCAGAAGGAGTGTGTGCATGGGGAAAGCACTTGAATAGATTAATTATTATACTATAAATATTCATATTATTCCATTTCATTAATGTTATTGAGACTTTTAATAACTATGCTTTAGGCTTAAAGTTAAAGAGGAATTAATCACATAAAGGTGAACATACAATTCACATAAAATAAAAAGTGTGGATATGTATACAAAAGAATAATTCTTCAAATGTTAAATTGTCATTAAATGATGATTTTTAAAACAGTCATGTGCTGTAGAGAAAGGGACAGAACAGCCTCATACTTTTGTTCCATCAGTAAGATCTTTCTAAAATATAATTTTGCAATGTGCATCAAATTCTCAAAGTATGAGTGGCCTCTGGACCCACAAACCTAATTTTACACACTTATCCCCGTCAATCAGCACCAGTGTGTGGGAAGACATTTATCCACATAATGGATAAAGTCTGGAATTGTTTAACAGCAGATATGTGACAACTTAAAAGTCATTGGAAGGGAAATAATTCAATAAAAGAGGTAACTTGTGGTTGCTGTGATGCTAAACGCTGTGACACTGATGCGTCAAATGTGATAATGGTTACCCATATTGTTTGATGGAGCTCCCCAATTAAAACAAGCTTGGAAACAGGAGTGGAATCCACCTCCAAAATAGCTTGCCTCAGGAAGCTCTATGAACTTGGAGAAATGATCAAAGTTATACAAGTGTTCTGGTATTTCATTCATAGGGTCACTATGAGTCGTCTACAACTCAATGGCACTTAACAAAAACAACAACATAGAGAGAGCTCTGTTGGCCTAATGGATAGAAAGTGATGCTACCAGGGGAAAGGTGGGTGATTTTAATCTGCAGCCCTCAGGCCTGATTTTAATTATTTTTTCTCAAACATTTTTCTAAGTGGTATAGCACTGGTCTGTCCATTTGCTGTACAGAGGTAACTCGTGGCTGCTGTAATGCTAAATATTGTGACACTGATGTGACAAATACAATAATGGTTAGCCATGGTAGACAGTGTTTGATGAAACTCCCAGATTAAAACAAGCTTGGAAGCAGGAATGGCATCTACTTTCTAAACAGCTTGCCTCCAGAAACCTTATGAACTTGTAGAAACAATGAAAGTTATACAAGTGTTCAGGTCTTTCATTCATAGGATCACTATGCGATTCAATGACACTTAACAACTAACAACAACATGACATAATGAGGCACCAGGCAGACCTTACAAACTGAGTGACAAATACATCGTTGATGACCTAAGAAAAGTTCATGAGAGACTGCTAATGTTTTTAAAAGCAGTTTAAAAGAGTTTCTCTCTCTCTCTCTCTCTCTCTCTCTCTCTCTCTCTCTCTCCTTCCCTTCTTCCTTCCTTCTTTAATTTATACT
The DNA here is from genome assembly GCF_000299155.1 of Elephantulus edwardii. Lineage (NCBI taxonomy): Eukaryota > Metazoa > Chordata > Mammalia > Macroscelidea > Macroscelididae > Elephantulus > Elephantulus edwardii. The sequence goes on from NW_006400144.1 coordinate 986,089, forward strand.
GGTTTATTTATAAAGTTCATATATATTGTTTTTCATACCATTCACTTTCCATTTCCTTAACCCCCCCTTCCACGCATCAAATTGTGTGGCCATAGGAGTGATGTCACCACCCCCATCCTAACTCCTCTGCTCCCACCCCCACTGACCTTGGATCCTCATACTTGCTCTACAATAATTATACAGTAGTTGTCCTTATGGGTTTGAATCAGTTCACTTACTCTCCAGTCCCTCCCAAGTTAGGCAATAATTTACAAAATCATTGCTCCTGCATGTTCATAAGGTCTTAATTCATTCAATTGTGTTTGGATATTTGAGAGTATTTTTAATGTGAATTCTCTTTGAAAAATTTTAATTATACTTAGAAATGCCTTTAAAATTTTATGAGAATACATACTAGAATATCAATCAATATTAGCTAACCTCTTATTTATATTTGTTTTTCTTCTAGTAATTTTCATTGATTTGCATGTAATAATTCATGTACACTGTGTTTCATGAATGTAGATTGTGTTCTATGCATTCTTTCATTTACATTGTGTTTCACTGATGTACATTTTGTTTATACACTGGTGTACATCCTTCCCCCCCCCTTTTATTGTAAAAGATATGTGTGGGGATAAAAGAGACTAAGGGTTGGGAGCAGAAGAATAAGGATGGGCAGAAATGAAATCACAGGGCTACACAATTTGGTGGGTGGAAGGAGTGGGTGAAGAAATTGAGAAAGATCCAGTAGGGACCAGAAAAGACAGGGTAATGGTGAGAATAATGCAATGGTGATATTTAAAACAAAACAAAACAAGATAAGACAAGACAAAACAAAACAAAACAAACCACAATAAAACAAAAAAAAAAAACAAAGAAATTGTCTTATTCACTTGGGGGTTTTTCATTTGGGAATGGGGCACAGACTCTCTGGCTTTTTCATGCTGAACAGAAGTGTTGAGATGAAGGGGGAATGGGAGCCCACTTTAACACTTTACTGGTGGTACTGGGTTGATGCTGCATGCCTTCTTTTTAAGTTAGAAGATATTTTCCTAATGTTTTCTGTCCTCTAGACTGAAAAGTGTTTTCCAAGGTGAGTCCAGAGGGGACGGATAGCTGAACCTGAGGCTCCATCCTCCCTTATTTCCTCATCTGACAGTTATATTTCCCTTTTGTATCTGGAACTGGGCTCAGGGTTCAGGTCTTGAGCAAAACTCAGTGTTAAAGTTACCTATAGGATAGGAAGCAAACCTAGAGAGAACAACCTTGTGAGTTACAAAGAAAAGGGTTTTGGAGGTGTTACTTACAGATGTACTAGGTAAGGAGGTGGAGGAAAGTAGCTTAGATAAACTTCCTTGTATATACTAGGCGTTTCTCCCCAGTGACCACACAGCTCTCCCCAGGGGCCAGGTGGCTCTCCCCGCGTGCTGGGTGGCACACCCTGCGGTCCTGATGGCTCTCCCCAGGGGCAGGACTGCACAACCCTAGGAGCTAGGCAGCTCTCTCTGGAGGCCAGGCAGCCTTCCCCAGGGGCCAGGCAACCTTCCCCAGGGGTAAGGCAACCTTCTCCAGGGGCCAGGCAGCACACTTCCCCACCAAACCGCCCACCCTCCCCACCCAAGTTCTGGACCCTGTGCCCCACTGAAGAGCATGGCCAGGGACAGCATCCTGGTTCCAGCACCACCACCTGGCTCCCCTTTCCTTCACCAAGTGGTCCAACTGCAACTTGAAGCAGGCATCGTTAACTACCCTCCTCTTCTAGAAATGGAGAAGGGACTTTGAGAATGGTGAACAGACCCGCACTAGGCTGAAACAGTTCTTGGCAGCAGTAGTCAAGAAATCAAAAGATATTTTAAACTGAAGAGAACTGCTGTCCAGGATCTGTTGTTGTTGTTGTTAAGTGCCATCGAATCTTAGACAACTCATAGTGACCCTATGAACGAAAAACCTGAACACTTGTATAACTTTCACTGTTTCTCTAAGCTCATAGAGTTTCTGGAGGCAAGTTATTTTGGAAGTGAATGTCATTCCTGCTTGCAAGCTTGTTTTAATCTGGGAGTTCCATCAAAAACTGTCCACTATAGGTAAGCATTATCACATTTGTTACATTAGTGTCACAGTGTTTAGCATCATAGCAACCACGAGTTACTTCTGTGCAGCCAATTGACAGGCCAGTGATATACCAGTTAGAAGAGTGTTTCACTAAAAACAATTAAAACCAGGCCTGAGGGCCACTGATTAAAATCACTCACCTTTGGTTTGGTAGCATCACTTTCTATCCATTAGGCCCACAGAGATCTCTCTATTGCTCACACTAATTCTATGAATAACAGATCCAGTCCTTGTCCTATCCTATGCCATCCCCACAATCTGAGGCACCCATGAGCCCATTGCTACAGTCACTGTATCACTCCATCATGTTGAAGATCTTCTTTTCTACTCTGACCTATCCAAGGAAATCTTCATCACTGACAGTGAGATGCTCTCCCATATCTAATCCTTCACATCCTGTGGCTCCTCCATGGCACTGCAGCTGCCTCCAACGCCCTCTCCCCTTTACGCAGCCCCCCCCCCCCCCGCTGTCCTCTCCCCTGCTGGGGACCTGTGGCTGCTGGCATCTTCCCTCCGGCAGTGCTGGTGCTCTGTCTCACCAGTCATGGGGCCTGACACCTGCCGCTGGTCCAGGTTAGGGGACCTGTGGGCTCCTGCCATGGCTTCCCTGCAAGGTCATGGTGGTGGGCTCGGTGGCAGGTTGTGGGCAGAAGTGGGACTCGCTCACGGTTTTTTTGAGAATCTTTGTTCTCTTGATGCGAGACTCAATCAACATTGAAGACCAGTAGTCAACGGTTTAGCTATTTAGGTATATATAAACTGGGGGCTGCGGAGGGCTATGGTGGCCTATTTCAACGCGGCTTGCTGCACGTTCAGCTTCTGACACTGCTTCTTCTGCTGCTGCCATCTGGTTCCGAGAATTTCTTTTAGAATAAGTTTACTGTGCGGCCGTGCTGGGGCTCCATTGTACCAGCCCATCCTAAGTGAGGGGATCCCTGGGCTCTGGGCGTGGTGAGCCCATGGGGTTGAGGCGGTGTGGACTTGGCAGTGGGAGGCTGACAGCAATGGGACTCACCCATTCTTTTTCAGGAATCTTTGTCCTCTTCCTGTTGAGCCTCAATCTATATTGAAGAACAGTAATCAAACTGTTTAATTGTTCAGTTATAGATAAACTTTAGGCTGTGGAGGGCCATGGTGACTCATTTCTATGTGGCTTGCCATGAATCTAGTTCTTCACACTGCTTCCTCAGCTCCTGCCATCTTGTTTCCACAGTATACATTCTATTTTATGAAATTAATTACTATTTATCCATGCCTATTACTACCGTGTCTTTTCCTGTACCCATTGGCTCTTTCCTATTCCTTTATCCCCCACTCCCCACCCATCATCACCTGAAATCACTGAACTTTTGCTATCCTAGTGATTTTCCTCTTTCTCTTTTTTGGCCTCCGTCTTTCTTTCCCCTTCTTTTTAACATTTATACACATCTTCAGTTACTCTTACATTTTTACAATAAAGCTCTTCTGAACTGTTTGTCTTTGTGAGATTGAATCCATCCAGCATTATGCTCTCCAGACTCTCTTTTGTTATATAGTATTATATGAAATCATTATTCCTTAGTGCTCCATTGTGTGAATGTACCAAAATGTCCCAATGCATTCATTTGTTTGTGGATATTTGTGCTGTTTCCATTTTCTTACTGTTATTAATTATACTGCTATAAATATAGGAGTACATATTTCCATTTGTGTCTCAGTTCTAATTCTGTTAGGATATATTCTTAGCAGTAGAATAGCTGGGACACATGGAATTTCCATGTTCAGCTTTTTGAGGAAACACCAAACTGCCTTGTAGAATGGTTGTACCGTTTTAAAATCCCAACAACCTTGCATGAAAGTTCCAAACTCTTCACATCCTCTTCAATATTTATTGCTTGCTGTCCTCTTAAACATTATTGTTAAACATTATTGCTGCCACTAGCGTGAGATGGTATCTATTTGGTGTGTTGGGGTTTTTTTGTTTTTTTTTTTTGTTGTTGTTGTTTTTATTTGCATCCCTCTGATTGTCAGTGATTTTTGAGCATTTCTTCATGTGTTTGTTGATCATATTTTCCTTTGTAAAGAGTCTTTTCATGTCATAGCAATTTTTTGATGAGTCTTTGAGGTGGGGGAAGGGAGTTGGGTTTTGGTTTTTGTTTGTTTAGTTGGTTTTTTTGTGTGTATGTGTACACTATCGTATCATCTTCATTAAGAGCCAGTACCACCTCTTTACCAGTTTCGATGTATCTTATTTCCTTCTTTTATTGCCTTAGCAAGTACTTCTAATTCAACATTAAATAGAAGTAGTGATAGTAGGCATCCTTGTCTGGTCCCTGTCATAAGAGGCCTTTAGTTTTTCTCCATTTAGAATGATGTTGACTCTTGGTTTTATGCATGTACTTTTCACTATTGTTGAGGAGATTTCCTTCTATTACTGTTTGATGTGTGGTTTAATTAGAATTTTCTCAGTGATGTTTTTGCATCAATTGATAGAATCATGTGTTCTTCACTTTGTTAATGCGTTGAATTGTTGTTGTTAGGTGCTACTAACAACTAATTCATTGTGATCCCATGAACAAAAAATATATGAATCCTGTTTTATCCTTTACCATCTCCACACTTCCTGAAACATAAGAGCCCATTGTGGCAGTCACAGCATCAATCCACCTGGTTGAGAATCCTCCTTTTCTTCACAGACCCTCTACCCTCCCTAGCATCATGTCCTTCTCCAAGGTTTAGCCCTTTGTAGCAATATGCCCAAAGTGCATATTGTGCAGAAAAACCTCATCATTTTTGCCTCCAAAGAGCACTACAGCTGCACCCTCTCCAAGACATATTTGTTTGTTTTCTTGGCCATTCATGGGATATTTAGTGTTCCTCCTCAACACCACAGCTCAAAGGTATTAATTCTTCTTCTGTCATCCTTATTCACTGTCCAGCTTTCAGATGTATAGCAAGTGATTGGGAAGAGACTGTGGCCTGAATCAGATTTACCAAAGGGAAAAAAAAAGGAAGAAGAAGATGGAGGGAATACACAGAGTAACCGGACTAGAAAGAACTGATTGACACTGAAATATTTCAGGAAGTAGCATATGATAATGAAGCAGAAATGGGAGCTGTATCAAAGGCATTGGCAACCCCCCCCCAAACAAACAAACAAAAAACCCAAACCCCAGGAATTTATAGGATACAAATTTATAGGATGCCAATTGACTTGTTTCAATTAACATATGCATCCTTGGATGCACTCACCAATTTATGTCAAAAAAATTGGAGGATAGTTGTTTGGCCAATTGCCTGGAAGAGGTCCATATTTGTTCCTATTCTCAAGAAAGGTGATCCAACTGCATGTGGAAACTATCAAACAATAGCATCAATATCACATGTAGGCAGAATACTGCCAAAGATCATTCAAAACCAGCTGGAATAGTAGTACATTAATATGGAACTGCCAGAAGATCAAGCAAGGTATAGAAGTGGCCATGACACCAGAGTCATCATTGCTATCAGATGGATCCTGGCTGAAAGTAAAGAATGCCAGAGGAATGTCTATTTGTGCTTTATTGACGATGCAAAGGCATTTGACTATGTGGAACATAACAAGTTGAGGCTGACATTGAGAAGAATGAGAGTCCCAGAGTACTTAATTGTGCTTATACAAAACCTATATCTGGACCAGGAGGCTACTATGTGAACAGAGCAGGGAAAACACTGCATGGTTTAAAATAAAGAAAAGAGTATGTCAGGGTCAGAGTATGTCTCTCCATACCAATTTAATCTGTATGCTAAACAAATTGTTCAAGAAGATAGCCTCTGTGAACAGGAATGTAACATCAAGAACAGACAGAAACTCATCAATAACCTTCATAATGCAAATGATGCAACCTTGCTTGCTGAAATTCAGGAGGACTTGAAGCATTTGTTGTAGAATATCCAGGAATGTGGCCTTCAGTATGGATTTAATCTCAATTCAAGGAAACAAAAAAATCTTACCACTGGACCTATAGGCAACATCATGATGAAGAAGAGATTAGAATGGTCAACAACTTCATCTTGCTTGGATCCACAGCTAACAGCTTTAATACCACCAGTCAGGAAATCAGGAGATGGAATGTACTGGGAAAATCTGCAGTCAGAGATCTCTCCAAATTTCTAAGAAGTAGTGTACTGAATTACTTTGTTCCTCTTATGTTGAACCATGCTTACTACCTTTATGAACGCCACTTAGTCATGACTTTTTTCCCCCTTCTTAAATATACTATTGCATATGATTGGTCAGAATTTTGTTGAGTGTTTTTGTGACTATGCTCATGAGAGATATTGGTCTATAGTTCTATTGTTTAATAGCATCTTTGCCTGATTTTTATATTAGAGTTATGCTTGTTTCATAGAATAACCCTGAGAATATTCTTTATTTTTCTTTTTTTTTTTAAAGAATTTAAGTATAATTGGTGATACTTTTATTTTTTTAATGTTTAGTAGATTTAAACTGTGAAGCCATCTGAGCCAGGACTTTCTTTAGGGGCAGGGGAAGAAGCTTTTTTATGACTTGCTCAATTTATTCTTTTGTGATGGGTTGTTTACGAGTTCTACATCAATCTGTGCCAATCTGGATAGGGTGTGGGTTTCTAGGAATTTGTCCATTTCTTTAAGGTTTTAAAATTCTTCAAAGTATAGCTTTTCATAATATTTTTTTATTATTGATTTAATTTCAGCTGGTTCTGTTGTGATGTCACCTCCAACATCTTTCATATATTACCAATCCCATTTCTTACATATGTCATTTACTTGGTACATATTTCCACACTTTGATTTTCCCCCCTTGTTTCTTTGATATATCTCTTGTTGACAATTTATTGATATATTTGAGTGTTTCCCCCCCCCATTCTGCTACTATTTTCCTCTTTTTTCAGCGCATTTAAGTCATTCACGTTAAGTGTGATTGCTGATAGGTAAGGTTTTATCATTGTCATTTCACTGTGTTTTTCTTTTAATAACTCTTGTGTAATACATTATTTATGCCTATTTGTAGATAGAAACATTATATCAAAACTCATCTGAATAAGAATGCAAAATTTAAAATATTTGAACAGTAAAATAATTATTCCTTTTATTTTGTGATAATATTTA